>NW_023276897.1:0-44279 GCF_003668045.3 Cricetulus griseus
TTCTAGTCTCTCGTGCCAACTTCCTTCCTACTGGTGCCTCAGTTTATCCCATGTAATCCCCAAACATGAACCCTTTAATGAGTAAAATGCATGCATTTGTGCTGTTTTGTGCTCATACATAGACACATGTATTTCTCACCTGCTAAGTACATTTGTTAATTTGTGTGTGAATGCAGAAGAGACCAGTGGGGACTGAACAACCTAAGTAGGAACTTGTCCCTGGAGGAAACTGATTCTCCCTGTCCTCTCGGGTATTGATAACCTGTAACATTTCTGGCAGTGTTCCATATGGAATTGACCCTGATTTCATTTTCATGTGAACTGAAGATGTCATACTTGTCTTGCATTTGTAACCACCTTCTTGAGAGGCAGAACTAACCCATCCCCTAAAACACCTAATTGTACTTTCAGGGGTCTAACTTTAGCATGGCATAGTCACTTCTCTCCATTTTGATCAGTTGTGGGTCTGTGTCAAAGTCTGGTATTTCTAAAGGAAGGTGCTTTGATGAGGGTCAGCTGCTGTATTTATTTCTGTTTACAAGGATATATATTTGGGATACAGTTAGATATCACACTGGTTTAAGAAAATGGAAGTAGCAGTTTTCTTCTACTCACTAGTCCATGACCACTCCTGCCAAGTTTTGTTCTCTAGGTTTACAATACCAAACATGTTTTACTATAGATAGATATGTAGTGAGAACAGGAAATTCTAATTAAATGTAGGGTTTTTATTTTTTTCCAGACATGAGCTAAGCAGATTTACCATTGAAGATGGTTGGATACTTCCTTCTAGTTCTCACTGGTATGAAACAAGAGTAGAAAACCATCCTGGGCACATGAGACATTTCAAAACAACCATAAAAGGAGGAGGAGCCAGAGCTTGTTATTGAGCACACAAGCAGGCATGGCTTCTATTCTGAGGATCACATTCATGAGGGTTTGTAGCACATGCCTGTCATCCAAGCTCCCATTGGATTTAGAAGGAACAGAAGTTCAATGTCCTCTTCAGCTACATAGAGAGTTTGGGGTAAGCTTTTTCTATAGGAAACACTGTCTCTAAAAAATGTACTCATGCAAATAAGTAAAATATTGGAGGGTGGCTGATCAGAGGTCACATGACTACTATTATTGTCTGATGTGTCAAAGCATGACAATGACACACGTCCTACCTTCCATGAATGAGATACCAGCTTAGATTTCACAGCATCTAGGAGTGGGAATAGCTGCATAGTGGTGCATTAAGCAAGGCTTTCTTGTGATTGCTGGTTTATGCATGCAGTGTCCTTATGCAACCACCTAAACCATGCACAATGTAGCCATGCAACCTTTGGTAGCTGTAGGTGAGGGGTAATCACCTGTCAAAATGGATACAGGGGCTAAATGGTAGCCTGGATAAAAGCTATCCTGATGCAGGGAGAGAGCCAGAGAATTAGAGAGGACACACAACCAGGAAAGGTTCCCAAAGGAGAAGGCACAGGCCCTGGAGAGAGCTGACAGGGAGTGACAGGCAGGTGGGAGAAGGCACAGACCCAAGAAAGGGTTGGATCAGAGTGGGTGCTGAGGGGAAGGTACCAGGCAGAAGAATTGTGTATTGGGATTAGAACAGGATCAGGTTGCCCATGACCTGGGGTGAGGGAAAAGCCAGGATATCAACAGTGATTACTTTGGGTATATTTAGTAACTAATATTTAAGACATACTCAATAAGTTTATATCCTAAGTAGTGATTATTATTAAAATGGTTATCTATAAAATTGAAATTCATATGTTCTTGGCTGAGAGTATTGTTTCCTAGGGAATGGGATCCCAAAGCCCATTCATGCACCAGGAATAAATATTGGTTACACTGCCAGTGTCCCACAGACTGCTGAGTCCTCCCCACTGACAGGCACATTCAGCGGCCCTGCTTCAGGCTTAGAAACAGATATTGTGTGAGGGTTTTAGTACAGTAGAGCTGGAAGGACCTGCATTTGGTTGCCAGAGTACGGCTCTGATTGAATGGAAAGATATCTATCAGTAAGTAACTGACACCTCATTCTGATTGAATGTGTGGGGGCCTGCCCGGACATATGTATATGTGTGCATATATGTGTGTTTGAGAGAGACAGAGAGGGAAATACAGCGAGAGACAGAGACAGAGTATTTTTTTTCTTTTGTTTTGTTTTTTTGAGACAAGGTTTCTCTCTGTAGCTATGGAGCCTATCCTGGCAGTAGCTCTGGAGACCAGGCTGGCCTTTAACTCACAGATATCCTCCTGCCTCTGCCTCCTGAGTGCTGGGATTAAAGGCGGGTGGGGGCGTCCTGCCTTCCATCCCAACGCCACTAGCGCTTTGACATGTAGTATTTTTCTGGATCATTTCTTATACCTAGCAGGACCATTATCACTTGCACTGTTTGTGATGTGTGTTGTGTGTGTGTGGTCGTGCTGTGTGTTGTGTTCTTTTTCCTTTCTCACCTCTTTATCACAGGGGAGGAGGGGTCTCATTGTGTTGTGTCATGCAATGTGTTATATTTCTATGTTTTCCTCGAATGCCCAAGAGTCCTTATAGATACTTTAGTTACTTTAGATGTTAGGTAGGGTTATTCTCTATAACCTGTCATCTCCCATGTGTGTATGTGCATATGTGTGTCAGTAGCTACAGAAGAAGGATTTCTGAGCAGTAGCTGACTCCAGACTCTGCAAGAGGAAATTGTGGCTGTAAAGCTGTGAACACCTTGAAGGACCTGACCTCTTGCCCTGTGTAGAGGGATTTGGTTGTGAGGGAATGGGAAATGTATCAGGACCTGGCATCATGATCTACTATGGGGGAGGGACTTAGACTATTGTTGATGGGACACCTACTTGACCCAATACCCACCTTTCTCTCTCTTGTCCTCATGGACTCTGTTTCTACCTCCTCTTGCTCTTCCACTTCCTCCCCATCTCCCTCTATATCTCCCCTGTATTTGTGTGTATATAATTCTACTCTTCAGGATTTGGAATTCAACAGGCCCTGATATCTATTTGTGTGTGTATGAATTTGGGTGTAGGGGAGGCTACAACTTGATGAATCTGCTACTTACTCGTGAGTGTGTGTGTGTGTGTGTGTGTGTGTGTGTGTGTGTGTGTGTGTGTGAGACCTTGCAATTGAAGGGTTAAAGTCAGGGCCTGACATATATCATACGGCCCTGCATTTCTGTGCAGGGACAGAGAAGACTTTGGTTGTTCTGTGCCGTTTGTGCAGGGACATCCCATGAAGAAAACATGTCCCCTCGTATCTTCTCTTCGAGGTTTGTAAAATTAGATGGTTTCTGAAGGACGGATTTGTTTCTGCATAATATCTAGTCTGTCCTGAGTGAAAGGGTCATCAGGCAATGTCTCTACAGTATAATGAGGTTGCTGACTGTCTTAAATGCCATCATAGAGCCTGCATCCTGTAGAGAATAGAAGCAGAAGCAGAGATTGACAGCCAAGCACTGAGTTGAGCTCCTGGAATCCAGTTGTAGAGATGGAAGAGTGATGAACAAAGGGGTTAAGAACTTGTTGGGGAACCCACAGAAACAGCTGGTATGACAAGTTGGAGCTAAGAAACCCCAACTGAGAGTTTGGGAATCAAAATAGGACCAAACTAGGCCCCATGAATGTGGGTACCATCTCATTGCCTCGGACAGTCTAGAGGACTTCTGGCAGTGACATCTGTATTTATCCCTAGTGCACAAATTGTCTTTGGGAGTCCGTTCCATAGAGACGGATACTCTCTAAAGGTAGATACATGGGGTGGACCAAGGTCCTTGTTCCAATTGATGTGACACAGTTACATTATCCCCCAGTGGAGGCCTCATCCTCACTAATATTTCTTCAACTCTTCAATAAGGTAGAAGGAAAGAAATACTTTTCAATATCTACTACAAGACTGTAGGAGACTTCTTCCAGACCTTCCATGAATGAGATGCCAGCTTAGATTTCACAACATCTAGGAGTTTGAATAACTGGATAGTGGTCTCACAACCAGGAAAGGTTCTCTCAGGACCAGGCACAGGTCCAGGGAGGCCTTTCGGGGAGTGACTGGCAGGTGGGAAAAGACACAGGCCCAAGACATTTTTGGAGCAGGGAGGGTCCTGAGGAGAAATGACAGGACAGAAAAAGGAGAAGAGTTTGGATCAGGAACATGGTCAGGTTGCCCAGGACCCAGGAAGAGGGAAAATACAGATATCAACAGTGGTTTCTTTGGGCATATTTTGTAACTAGTATTTAATTCACACTAAGTAAGTTTATATATTAGAGTAATGAATATTATTAAATAATGCTTAACTTTAAAACTGAACTCCCCTATGTATCTAGGCGTAAAGTGTATCCTTGTATGTGCAATGGCCTCCCAAAGTCCAATCTTGTACTAGGGATAAATACTGATCCACTACCAGAGATCCCATAGATTTCCCAGTCCTCCAAATTGACAGCTAGATTCAGGGGCCTGGTTCAACCCAATGCTGGTTTATCAACTATCAGTCTGAGGTCCAGATCTACCCCTTGTTCAGATCAGCTGTTTCTGTGGGTTTCTTCAGCCTGGTCTTCACCACTTTGCTCATCATTCTTCCCTCTCTGCAACTGGATTCCTGGAGTTCAACTCAGTGTTTAGTTGTGGGTGTCTGCTCCTGCTTTCCTTTTCTTTAAAAAGTATTTCCACTCTGTAGCAGTGAAATCCACATACTCAGTCTCTAGATTCTATTTGTTCAATTTGACATGTTTTTATGTAAAGTATGTATTTGTGCTTCAAAAAATGGTGGATCTTAAACACTTCCTTGACATTTGGATCTTGTTTTCAAAATATTCAATATTCTGTCTCCATTTAGGCATTTGTCTTCCGGAAAAGGTAAAGTAAGCTGGACTTTTGCTTGTGCAGATGGGAGTGGTGCTTCACATGGGAAATTACAGCTGAAGGATTATATAGACAGCTGATATACCAAGGAAATGTACTGTTAGTTATTGTAGATTCAGTGCCAAAGGGATATAACTAGTGTGACTTTTTCAAGTATGCAGAAACAGAAGTACCAAGGTGTATGCAAACCAGCATATATCAGGATGGAGAGATAGTTCAGTTGCTAAATTATTTCTGTTACAATTATGGGGACAGAATTCATATATCAAAACCAACATAAAAATTCAGGCATGGCAAAATTTATGATAAATTCCATGTCTGTGCAGGTAGATACAGATTGATTCTTGGGATTTGTTAATAAGGATGCACACACACACACACACACACACACACACACACACACACACACACACACACACACACACGACCACACCACACCACACTGAATGTATATTTGTCCGTGAAGTTGATGATGGTTGGTCCTGGTGAATTAGTTTACTTTTAGGGTATCAACAAGCCTTCCCTTTCTCCTGTCCACTTTGGTTATAAATCTAGAGATGGTATAGATGGATCAGGCTGAGTTAGGGACTTGTTACTAGTTTTGATTATTTTTTCCGGAGATTTGGCTTAATTCAACATGAACTATCTATTATTTCCCCTCTGCATTTTCTTCCCCAATATTCTACCACTATGTTCAAATCTTTACATTTCTCACATTCACATTTAGTTGGATTTTATTAGTGAGACGAAACAAAAGTTCATAATTTCGTTGCTGAACGTCCTAACAGTCCTCTTTGTTTTCATAGCTGTTTACAAGCTGAGAAAAGTTCAAAATGTTCATTTCCTGAAGACACAAGGGTCAGAATTTCTGAACTCTTTGCAGCTACATAGCCTGCAGGCTGAGTTTTCCTTGGATGTTATCTAATCTTCCTGATGAAAAGTTTCTAATCTTCACATTTGAAGAATTACCTGATCATTATTGGTCCTGACAGGTGACACAACCCGACAGAATTTTTTAAGGAAGGGAAATGTTAAAAGGACTGATGATTATCAATTATTGTTCATTTATCTATATACTAAATTTCATTAAACTTATGAAGACAAGAGAAACATGACTCTAATGAGTGCATTATTCCACCTTTCAGAATAAAAATAAAGGATGCCGAGGCAACTGATGCCTACAAGTATCATGTGGCTGAGCAGTAGTTGTGAGACTCTCAGCTGGGTAATAAGTCTGACTCAGATCCAAGCCACCCCAAATGGTGAATATTGGCAATGAGGACTCTATAAAGGATAACTCCATGTGGAGATTAAGACAGGGAAATAAAGCTCCAAGTGATAAAATATCACTTAGCTTTGAACCTACAGTGCAAAGTCAATTTTTCCCTATGTAGCCTTAGGAAGAAAGCAAAACAGCATCCATACATCCTTTAGAAAAAACATAGCTCTGGGGAATGTGAGGGTGTGACCAGTGTGGCATAGGAAGGCATTGACAGTGCTATGTGGGGGTGAACAACTCCTGAGCCTTCTTTTGCAGATTAGTAAATTTTCTTCTACAACAGATGTGTTGCACTGGCTGTCTCTTCCTGGGCCAAGCCACAACAGAACTGTGAATTCACACTGGGGAATACTTGCTACAAGCTCATCACTCCTCTAAAATTTCCATGCTTTTGATTACTCTCCAGAGCCCTGGGTAGCTTTTGTATATGTCTGGTAGGAAGTTAAGAGCTGCTTTTTCTAGAGGGTTTATTTGCAGTTCTCACACTGCCATTCAGCTATTTATAGACTTTAAACTCACTTAGAAGTTACAGCCCTTAGGAAATCAGAAAGTGCTCTGGCTGGCAGGTTACTTCTATCAAAAACATGCCTGGTATGCAAGAAAGAGGACCTGAGTTTAATCCCAGTGCCACATAAAAAGGGCAGGGAGGTGGGACTCACTTATAGTTCATAATATTATTAAATTGGAACAAATATAGCAACTTTTTTTCTGTGTCTATGACCTTTAAGAAATTGTTCTAATTTATAGTTTTTTGAAGGTGATTTTTGTGGATAGCTTTGTGGAGGTTTTGCTTGTTTGTGGTATTATGCATGTTTTAGCATTATTTATTTTATTTTATTGGGTTTTTTGACACAGAGTTTTTCTGTGGCTTTGGAGGCTGTCCTGGAAGTAACTCTTTTAGACCAGGCTGGTCTGGAACTCTCAGAGATCCATCTGCCTCTACCTCCTGAGGGCTGGGATTAAAGGCCTGTGTCACCAAAGCCTGCTCAATCATGTTTTAGCTTCCTAAAGGAGTTATTCATGGACAAATGTTTATAGATTATTGTTAGAAGTTATGATAGTTTAAAAAATTAGAGATTGTAGATTCCCCTCCAAGAATCATGAATTCAGTAGCACTGGGGAGTTAGGTAGTCTTACAGTACCAACCATGATGTCTCTCTTGTTGATTGGGTCTTGAAGCAACTACAGAGCTATGGTATCCCAGTCCCAATATGTATACATCTAAAAAACTCTGATACAACTAATATCCAGAGGACACTGGGGAAGATGCAGCAGAAGGATTTTAGGAACCTGAGAGAGGACCAGGAACTTTGTTGTGATAATATCTCCTAGTAACATCAGAAGTCACACCAGAAAGTCTCACCAACATGATTACCAAAATATTAGCTGAACAAGGAAGACATCAATGACATACCAAGTTGAATGGGCACAATCTCACAATGCCTCAATCATGCATGAAGAACTTCAGGCTCCTAAGGAAACCTGGGAGCAGGAGAGGTGGGATTATGAAAGGAAAAGCATACCACTTTATTGTCCACTGTCAAGTGATAATCCCTGAAAGAAGGAAGACAAATAACATTATAAAGATTGAACATGTTATATTTGCAAATATGTATGCATATATGGAATTTTGTATTTGCATGCAATAGCAGTCATTGAAACTAGAAATGCAATGAATTTGAAGAATATATAGAGAGGCATATGGAAGGGCTCCATTTGGGGAAAGGAAAGGGGAAATGTGTCAGTTCTATTATAGTCTCAATTTTTTTGAATCACAAGAGTTACAGACAAATAATGAAGGTTAAATATGGCCAACCCAGTAATACTTACCGCAACTCATCTTTCTCTCTAATCTAATAGTGTGATGGTTTACATTAATATAATTTCAATGTTGATTCTTCATCCTTTGGGATGCTATCTTTACATTATTCTTGAATAAAGTTTACTTCAAGCAATAAAGTTTATTCTAATCATAATATATGTTATTTTGACTTGCTAGCATTTTCTCATAGGATATAATTCACCATGTGTGCCTCATATTTCTTTAGTAGGGAGTATGGGGAAAGAAGGTGAGGACTTAAAATGAGTTGTTTTCCTTCCTTTCTTTCTTTCTTTCTTTCTTTCTTTCTTTCTTTCTTTCTTCCTTTTCTGTCACATTTTACTCTGAACATAGTAGTGAATGCTGGGGAAGCCTACTGCTTAACAAAACAGTTGCTCTCTGAGTCTCTGCCCTACTTCCTGGGAGTCGTGGCTGTTATGGAAAGTTGACGCTATGAATCCTCAGTATCATCGCATCTGTTGAATTGCTTCCATATGTATTTCCGTGGCTCTTTCCCTCTCATCTAGTGTCCTATGTTAACACCATAGTTCTCATGATTTCTATCTAGTTACTGTACTAATTCAAAGGTCATTGACAACCACCAAGATTTTTAATGGCACATGACACACAGTTTATTTATCTAAACCTTAAGCTGAGAAAACACTGTCATAAGAATGTACCACCATATTCTCCATGAATTCCTGGAGCAATTACTTTGTCTGACCTCATGTAATGGTCACAAATTTCCACTAAACAGTTAAAAGACAATGGCAGGGAGAGAGCAAATAGTGTCTGTGTTTTAGTATGAAATTAACTTTGACATGAAGGACACTGTATTGCCTTAGGGATCATTAGTGGCTCCAGAGCAAACTTTGAGAAATGATATTGAACACAGAAGATATGACAAGAATGCCCGTAAAGCTGACAGGACAAAGACCCAGGAAATCTAATTGAGTTTGTGCACAGGATCGTCAAAATTGTCTACTCTGGAGTCAAATACTTATTGGTTCTCAGTATCATGGAGATTCAACCTTTCACCCGTGCTTTGAGTGGGAAGTTGGGGGCCCTAAGATTCTATCTTCTTTCTGTAACATAGCCTCAGTCACCCCATCCCACCATCTCTGCAGTGGCTGCTTGCCTCACAGCATCCAAGTGTAACAGTTTCTTGACCTTGCAGCGCACTGGTGCTCAATAGGAGACTCCTCCCATTGCTGAACTAAGGTCTGCAGTCGGTTGTGTCAAGTATGATATGGCTCCATCATGATGTCCTCATTCTGTTGTCTACCTCTGTCTGTCACAGCAGGAATCCAGACACAGCGGTGCTAGGCTTCTAACAATAAGGAGCATTTAGTGGGGAAAGTAAGGCAAAGTAGGCACCACTGTGAGTTTATGTATGAGAGATTTCAGGAAAATCGGCTTCACTTATTTACAGTGCAAATGGGATTTTAAATGAAGTATTGCCACGGACCGCCTCTCGTGGAGACCACCGACCGAGGGGAACAAGGGAGAAGGCTCAAGGAGAAATCAGGAATCGGCGAGGAAATGACAGACAGACACACTCAATGTAGTTGAATATGCTGCTGCAATTTTACTTCATCTCAAGCAATGCTTATATACTGTTACAATCAGGGAACTTGGCAAGGGGGATCAGGGAACTTGGCAAGGGGGCTACATCACCAGATCATACAACAGAAAGAAAAAGAACAGCAAAATTGTTTATAGATGATCTATTCTCAGCTTCAGATTGTGGTCATTGCCCAAAGACATGATCTAAGAGTTCTCCAAAATCTGTCTCATACCACCAACCACGTCTCTTACCCATTTCCTGATTTTCTGGCCCCAGATATCTTTAGACCTCAGAGTCTAAGTCTTCTGTAAAATAAGCCTCATAAAGTTCTTCTACATCATGAAGTCTATCAAACCCTTTCTATAAAGTCACTCAGTATTTTAATGTTGGCTTCATGCTTTCTAATACTTCTTTTCTCTCTTCTTTATCCCATCTACACCAGGGCTTTCTAGATCTAGCTATTCTTTTTAAGAAAGGCA
Organism: Cricetulus griseus; assembly: GCF_003668045.3. NCBI lineage: Eukaryota > Metazoa > Chordata > Mammalia > Rodentia > Cricetidae > Cricetulus > Cricetulus griseus. The sequence continues at coordinate 10,000 of NW_023276897.1, forward strand.
AGTCTTTCTAAAGTTGTCTTTTTCCTTCATGATTCATCCATTTTATTCCCTAAACTGGCCACTTCAGCAAAGGCTTTAATAAACGGTGGGACAGAGTTTAGCATGTCCTCAGATGTTCCTTTAACATCAGTGTAGTTTGCTGGCAAGACACAAGAAATACACAGAACAAAAAGACAAGGAAGAAGAGGCTGCAGTGGCACCAATGACAGCTGCTTCAAGTTGACTCATCGGGCATCATGATCACCAGGGAACCGCCTGGGGCTCATCTCCGGGGAGCATGACTTTCTTGGGCTTCTTGCACATTAAATGCTCCTTCTTGAGTATAAAAATCTGCCATGGCATTACCATGTGCCAAAGGCCCAGGCAGATTACTATGCCCTCTTATGTGCCCTACATAGAACTTCTGAGTTCTTTGCCAAATGCATTGCTGCAATTCTTGTAAAAGAGGTAAAATTGGGGATTTTCCTGATAAAAGAGCAGTCTCCAAAGCTGGAAACAAAGTTACTACATACTTTGAATCTGAATATAGATTAAAAGGTTGAGGAAAATTTTTAAAGGCCAAAATCACTGCTCTAATTTCTGCTTGCTGAGCAGAAGTCTTACTTCCTGAATCTACATAAATTCTGCCCTCATGTGTGAAAACCGCAGCCCTTCCTGAGGAAGAACCGTCTGTGAAAACACACAAAGCCTGATCAAGGGGGCTTTGAGAAGTCCAAATGGGGAAAATAAATTCCACATGCCTTGTAAATTCTATTATTGGATGTCTGGGGTAATGATACAATATTTGACCTGTAAAGCCTTGCAATGCTAGGACCCAATCCTCATTATTTTGCAATAAATTATCAATTTGTGCTTTATTATAGGGGGTAATAAGTATTTTGAACTCTTGCCCAAATAATTCTCTAGATCTTTGTCTCCCTTTTGCTATCAATAAGGAACACATATAAGGATAATCTGCTAACATTTTTGATTGTGTATGAGGAAGATGTAACCACTCCAACACCCCTTGTTGCCAAAGGCAAGCAGTAGGAGTATAATATGTAGCAAAGATCAACAATGACCAATATTTAGTATAATCTAATTGCTTTACCCTAGCTTTACTCAAAGCTTCTTCAACTATCGATATAGCTTGCATAGCCTCAGGCGTTAATACTCTTGATGACTTTGGATTAGGATCTCCATGTAGCAAGGCAAACAAAGGACTCAATGCCCCTGTAGTTATTTTTAAATATGGCCTTATCCAATTAATATCTCCTAACAATTTTTGAAAATCATTTAATGTTTTTAATTTATCCTTCCTTATTGCTAATTTCTGTGAATTAATATAATCATTATTTATGTGATGCCCTAAATAACTTATAGGTTTATTCTTTTGTATCTTCTCTGGGGCTATTACCAACCCAAAGGCAGTCAGCTGCTTTATAATTTCTTTTAATAACATATCTAAAATTTCTTTATCAGGATTAGCCAATAATATATCATCCATATAATGTATTATATAGGAGGAACTGAATTTTTCTCTTACATTTTTTAAAGCCTGATCAACAAATTTCTGACATAATGTAGGACTATTTTTCATACCCTGTGGGAGAGTCACCCACTGATAACGTCTAAAAGGCTGTTTAAAATTTACTGAGGGTACACTGAAGGCAAAATGTTCACTATCCTCAGGATGTAAGTGGATAGTAAAGAAGCAGTCTTGCAAATCTATTACTATTATTTCCCATCCTTGGGGGATTGCCACTGAGGATGGCAACCCTGGTTAAAGAGCTCCCATGTCTTTCATTACTGCATTTACTGCCCTTAAGTCTTGCAATAACCTCCATTTTCCAGATTTTTTCTTAATCACAAATACTGGGGTATTCCATGGACTATTAGACTCTACTATATGTCCCTTTTCCAATTGTTCTTGTACTAGTTGTTCCAGAGCATGTATCTTTTCTTCTGTTAGGGGCATTGACTCACCCATATAGGCTCCTGAGTAAGCCACTCAATTTTGTCAGCATATAGCCCTTCAGCAGTGGCCCCTATGAAAAATTTTGATGGCTCAGCTGATCTGAGGTCACCAATTTTACATTCATAGAGTATAAGATGTCTCTTCCCCACAATGTAAATGGGAGAGAGGGAAGTACATAAGGTTGTATGAGTCCCTCTTTTCCATCACAATTCCATTTCAAATGTGCAGAACTTTGCATCACTCCTGAGGCTGATCCCAATCCCATCAAGGAGGATCCTGTTTTATGTACTGGCCAACTTGCAGGCCAGTCAGAGGCAGAAATGCATGTCCTGTCTGCCCCTGTGTCGAGTAAGCCCTTAAATCCTTTTCCATTTAATTTTATAATTTTAAAAGGACGGTTTCCTAGGTCCTGGACCCAGAGAACTCCATCAGTGGATCCAAATTGGCCCTGACCTCTCTTTGTTTTTATGACTTGATTAGGTAATTTTATATAGGGCAACAGTAATAACTGTGCTATTCTTTGTCCTTTATGTATTTGTATAGTCTCTGATAAAGGCCTAACCATTATTTTTATATCACTCTCAGTATCTGCATCTAATACACCAGGAAGTACTTCAAAATTCCTCTGATAATTAGAACTCCTTCCTATAATTAATCCCACTGTTTGTGGCAACAGTGTCCCTTTAACCTTTGTTGGAACCAAGGATATTCCATCCCATTTTGACAGAATCATATCCTTTGCACTAGCCAGGTCTAGACCTGCACTTCCTGGCGTTGCTCTAGGCAATTCATGAATAGTAAATTCTGGAGCTTCAGGATTTAACCCTAGCCCAGGTGAGGTTTTCTCCTCTCCCTTGGGTGCGGGGTTAGGAGAACACCCCTGACCTAGTTTTTTGACTCCTCAGGTTCCTCTTTATCATCTCTATTTAGAGAAGAACCATTCTTATGAAACTTTGATTTGCACTCATTCTTCCAGTGCTTCCCCTTTTTACACCGGGGACACAGACCGGGAGTTCCCCGAGGCACTGAGCCTCGCGGCTTCCTGCAGTCTTTCTGACTGATTGACCACAGTTATTACAGGTCGGGGAGGATGAATCACGTCCTCCTCCACCGCCTCCATAAGTCTTCTTTACATAGGCGCTGAATTTCTGACCTTTCATGGCTGCAGTGTAGGCCATACCCTGAACTACCGCTGGTGAGGCATCCATACATGCTTTTATGTAGTCCTGAATAGATCCTGTCTTCCTAATGGGGCGTATTAAATCTTGACATAGAGCATTGGCATTTTCCCAGGCAAGCTGCTTGAGAAGAATGTCTGTCCCTTCAGATGGGGGGAGCATCCTTCCTACAGCCTCCTCCAAACGGGAAATGAATTCCTGATAGGCTTCTTCTGTGCCCTGTCTAATACTAGCCAATGCTCCTCCCTTGGTTCCTGGAGGAGGCAGCTTTCGCCAAGCTTGGACAGCATTCTGAGTTATTGCTTCCAGCACTTCTCTAGGAATGCTGGTTTGTGCTTGTAGCGTGGCATACCCCTCAGTCCCCATAAGCATAGACATTGTGGGTTTAGCCCCTCTCTTTTTGAGGGACTGCACTATGGTGTCCTTACACCGGTCCTCATAGTCTGTTCTCCAAAGGATATAGTCCCCAGGAGACAGGGTTGCTTTGGCTGTCTGCATCCAATCATATGGAGTCAGCCAAAGGCTAGCCACCATATCCAAAACCTGCAGAGTGTAGGGGGCTGAAGCTCCCACAGTCTTAACTGCACTCTGTAATTCCTTTAGTGTCTTTAGTGGCAAAGGCTCCCATATAGGGCCTTCATCCTCTCCTAAGGATTCTGTGACTGGAAAGGTAGAAAAGGTAGTATCTCCCAAGCGTCGAGCCTCGGCCATTGCTCCTCTAAAACCCATCGGAGGAAGAGGAGGCCGATTCTTTTCGCTGCGGGGGATTCTTACTAGCCCTTAGGGGCCTACGATTGTCTGAATGATCTCGGAAATCATCCTCAAAATCTTGTTCTACCATCTGATCATCCAGTCCCCAATCATCATCATCCTTTAATCTAAGACCTTCAAAGTCTGGTTTAGCATAGGTAATAGTCACAGGAGGAGCCGAAGGGGCAGAGGATTTAAGTGGAACCTTTTCCTCTGGCGCCCCTTCCTCCGGGCCCATTTTATCATAAATAGGCGATCCTTCATCTGATGCTGTTTCCCTCATAAGCCCCTCAAAGGGGGTGGTTTCAGATAAAATTTCTCGAACCTGATACCACAATTGAAATGCTTGAGGGGGAAGGGTTTTTTCACCATTCTTCTGAACATGCCGACGCATTTCTTTACCTACTTTTATCCACTCTTCTAGTGACATAGTTCCTTCCTCCATGAACCAAGGGCTAACTTCTTTTATGAATAACATAAATTGCCCCAATGCCTTAGATGAGACCATAAACCCTGATTTATGTAACATTCTCTGTAACATAGTTACCAGCATCCTCTCATTCTTAGTCATAGATTGCCCCGTGTTTTCCTGTGATTACTTACACTTAACCAGTGATCCTTTACTGGCGGGACTGCAGTTCCCTGGTAAGAGCCGTACCTGATTTCTGAGGAGAAAGAAAAGAAAGATTACCTGTCCTTCGAGTCCCTGTTCTGGGCGCCACCTGCCACGGACCGCCTCTCGTGGAGACCACCGACCGAGGGGAACAAGGGAGAAGGCTCAAGGAGAAATCAGGAATCGGCGAGGAAATGACAGACAGACACACTCAATGTAGTTGAATATGCTGCTGCAATTTTACTTCATCTCAAGCAATGCTTATATACTGTTACAATCAGGGAACTTGGCAAGGGGGATCAGGGAACTTGGCAAGGGGGCTACATCACCAGATCATACAACAGAAAGAAAAAGAACAGCAAAATTGTTTATAGATGATCTATTCTCAGCTTCAGATTGTGGTCATTGCCCAAAGACATGATCTAAGAGTTCTCCAAAATCTGTCTCATACCACCAACCACGTCTCTTACCCATTTCCTGATTTTCTGGCCCCAGATATCTTTAGACCTCAGAGTCTAAGTCTTCTGTAAAATAAGCCTCATAAAGTTCTTCTACATCATGAAGTCTATCAAACCCTTTCTATAAAGTCACTCAGTATTTTAATGTTGGCTTCATGCTTTCTAATACTTCTTTTCTCTCTTCTTTATCCCATCTACACCAGGGCTTTCTAGATCTAGCTATTCTTTTTAAGAAAGGCAAGTCTTTCTAAAGTTGTCTTTTTCCTTCATGATTCATCCATTTTATTCCCTAAACTGGCCACTTCAGCAAAGGCTTTAATAAACGGTGGGACAGAGTTTAGCATGTCCTCAGATGTTCCTTTAACATCAGTGTAGTTTGCTGGCAAGACACAAGAAATACACAGAACAAAAAGACAAGGAAGAAGAGGCTGCAGTGGCACCAATGACAGCTGCTTCAAGTTGACTCATCGGGCATCATGATCACCAGGGAACCGCCTGGGGCTCATCTCTGGGGAGCACTGACCCCAACCCAGCGGCCTTAACCCGCCTTAGTGGCATCTTCTGCTACACAGGCGTGACCGCCGTGGGCGTAGCAAAGTATTATTGGGGAGTACATATTGAAGGCCTTCAACCAGGTCTATGACTCATGGCAATGAACAATTGCCAATGAAGATGAAAGGAATAAAGGGTAAAATATGTGTATGTGTCTCACCGGGCCATGCCACACTTCTTCTTTCTTGTTCTGCTTTGTTTGGCTTGGTTTTGGTTTTCTTTTAAATTTTGTTTTGCTTTGTGGGGGGATGGGAGGTTGCAAAGATGAGAGAAGATTCTGGGCAAGGGGAGATAACGGTGGGACTGGGATGCATGGTGCAAATCCACAAAGAATAAATAAAAGTTAATAAAATATGATACAAAACAAGGCGGGCAGTGGTGGTGAATGACTTCAATCCCAGCACTGAAGAGGCAGAGGCAGTTTGGTCTCCGTGAGTTCAAGGCCAGCCTTTTCTAGAAAGCGAGTCCCAGGACAGCCAGGACTGTTACATTGAAAAAACACTGTCTTGAAAAACTAAAAAATAATTTATTCTTCCAAATTACAAATTTAAAAAAATAAGGTCTTTCCATTATACTATTCAGTTCTACATATGATAAAAATACAGAAATAGCCTGACAGTGTTAGCAAAGGACTGGAATCTTAAGATTTCCAGGCATTTTTAGCAGTGTTGTCTTTTATCAAGCATTTAACAGATATTACATGTCTTGATTATATTTTAAACTGACTTCACTGCCTCTGGTAGAAGGACAAATGAGTATGCATGATCTTTGATTTGTGGGTAGGTGTGATGAGAACATTTGTAGTAAAAGATATTAAGCACATTTACATCTGTAGTGTTTCTATAACTATCCCACCAGCTAAGATATTCCTTAATCACATGTCTTATTACTGAAGTTTTTCTTGCTCAAAGAGGTAGAATAATTTTCTGATTATCTCACAGTGCACAGTGCCTTGGGTTCTTCGTTCTCTGCTGGATTCTGCTACTTTTCTTGCTAATTTTCTGAGTGAAAAGGTATCATCGCTACAAGCCTAGAAGTCTCTATGCATCATAGAAAACCTGAGACACCTGGCTTCCCAGTCAGGAAAAGATACCTGCCTATAATAATACCAGATTTTTGCTATCCAGGTGACTCTAGAAATAGCGTTCCTGAAAGGCATCCACCTTCCTACTTTTGTTCTCCTTATGCAAGGAATGCATATTAAGTTCATATGTCAGTGGAGAGAACTGTTTTTTTGCCTCAAGAAGAGTCACTTTGTCAGCATGACTCTGATTTAGTGTTGAAGTGAAAATCTGATATTAATACCTGCCAGAAACAGAAATCTACTGTTCATTAAATGTATGATCACATTTTGTCATGATCAACTGTGATGAGCCTTTTGAGAGTGTGCAAGATGTTGTCACAGGTGCCCAGGGACACTGAAACAATAGTTAAGACCATCAAGGAAAGAAATCAAGGAAACACTACTGAGTAGGTGGGAGGGGCATGGTCAGAACATATTTGGAAGCTGCTGCTGACAGACATGGATTCCTTATGGTGGATCCAAAGAAATGATTTCTGACCTTATAAAGAGTTTACATGTGCAATAGTGGAGAAGTCACTGAGCCATTTGAAACTTCTTTAAATAAAATAGAAGATGCTTTCAAAGAGTTTTAGATTTCATTATGAATCTCTCTCTCTCTCTCTCTCTCTCTCTCTCTCTCTCTGTGTGTGTGTGTGTGTGTGTGTGTTTGTGTGTGTGTGTGTGTTTCTTTCTCATTTACACAGATTGCTTCTTTCCCTATTGACATATATGACAGCCAATGGACAACCTACAACTTCCTGCCATAGATATCTGTTGGAGACTGTTCTGCTCAATATCAGTACAATAGAAAAGAAAGAAAAGACTTTGTATAACAACAACAAAAACAAAAGTCAATGACGCATGCACTTCACATCTCAGAATCATTAAAATGCATTGTCATCCATCCTCATATGTAGACAAATGAGAAATCGTCAACTTAGCCAGTCACAACTCTGAGAAAAAAGGGAGAAAGGGAGAGAGAGAGATATTCTGTCTGTCTTTTGAAATGAAATATGGAGCTAAGTTTTTAAAAGCTAGTGACGGAAATGAAAATGCAGATTCATAGGTTATTTCCTTGCTGTAGGGCTGAGACAGAATCAGGTGATTCCTTATCATTATGTGTACAACTGTTATTCTTTCACATTAAAATTATTTCGCTGGCATGTTATGTCATTATAGCAAGCTTTTTCTACCTCCTTGGCCAAGTCTGCTTGTGATGGGTGCTTCTCTTTGTGGACTACTTGTGTTACTATTTTCCCACTTTCCTACAAGGATTTCAGAGTTGTATTTAATTCTACCTGACCATCACATGGAAATTCAATCACCTCTCAATCCTGTGGATTATACATGGATCCCACTCTTACAACCTCATTTCAGCCCCCAATCATCTCTTCCCTACACTTTTGCCTGGCTTCTTATAACCCATCTGTTTCTCCATCAATCAAACCACCACCATTCTTACTGAAAACATTATGTGGCTAGTCTTCATTCTTTTGATAAAATAAAGCACATCTCCTTGGTATCATTAAGTTGTTGTTCTCCCTTTGATGCCACGAGTTGTACTCAAGACTGATCACATGCTAAGTAGCTTCTCTGAGACTGAACTATTCACATGATTTATCTTACCATTACCTCTCTTTTCTCAATCCTATCTGTATGCAATGCTCCAAGTACCGGACGTAGTGACTTCCCCTGTGCTGGAACTATCTGTACTCTGTCAACACTGGTTTTGCAAGTATTGTTACAATCAGGCCAACACATATTTCCTTGAACATATTGCTTTAAATTATTCATGTTTTTCTAAATTTTTGGACTGGTAAAGTAATGGGTTTCTTCATGGCATGTTAATACACACATGTTGTTATGCATTGTGATCCCTATTCCCCACCTCCATGAATTTCTGAAGCCCTTCCTCTATTCTCTCCATAGAATGAGCTCATATTTGTTCTTCTTCTGAACTTACTTCTTCCCTGAATCACAAATAGGTGGCTTCAAACCCTACATCATACCTGAAAGTCAGTGTTTTATATTTTTGTCATGTAAAACTTCATTCAGAGTTCTTAGTACTTCTCATTATCTTTGCTTATATCAACTAGACTAGTGATAACTCATTGTCTGTTTTAAATAATGGCGTATGTCCTGGCATCAGGGGAGGTATAGTACTAGAACATGCACCTAAGTGCAAAAACTGGATCTGTGGGTTTGCCCTGGAATCAGAGTTGTGTTGGTTGTACACTGTGAGGTCAACTGTAGTCTCTAGGGTCAACTTACCTAACTTTAAAGTCAATTCCCAAACTTTGAATTATTTGACTTGAATACAGTTTTCAAGTATTAACACATCATGTTTTTCAGTTGAGGACCATATAACACATTGGAATTATATGTGTTGTGCTTGGACTCATAAAGATGACAGACTTTATGTATTTGGGAAGTTTAAACATTTGTTGTTTTCTCAAAACTATGTGATTAGAATTGGTACTGCACATACAAAGTTCTTTGCATAGTGTGTTACATTTGCATATAAAGGAGATGCTGTCAGTAGTTTTTAGTGATGCAATTTTAAAATTGATATGCATGGGTAGTGCAGCATCCTTTTGATTTAAGTTTAACCTGACTGCTCCCATTTTTGAACATTCTCACATCCTTAGTAGGGTTTCTCTAATCACTAATCGTTACTTGACCACGCAGTTGTTGCTTTGGTTCTGAAATGATGAGTCGTTTTGGGCAGACAATAAGTACTGTCACAAGTGAGTTTCCTTTGAGCAGAATCCATGTATTCGCTTCATTTCCTCTGCCTTTGTTATGGCTTCTGTGAACCTCTGGCTTCCTTTATGAAATGGATTCTGATTTTACACTTTGATCTGTCCTTAACTTTCCGTGTTTGGATTCTTATGTACTTCTTTAACTGGTGTCATTGTTTCAATGAGCACTATCTTTGACTGGCTAACATTTTCAGTATAATTATTGCCTTGATTTTTAAACATGTTTTTCATATTTCATAATTCAATGTTCATATTTCATAATTCAATGTACATATTTCATAATTCCTAATCCATGACCAATTATTCACAATTCACTATTATATTTCATAATTAATAATTCATGACTCATAATGCATAACTCATAATGCATATCTCATAATTCATATTTCATATTTCCTTTTTCATATTCAACTTTCATATTCATAATCCATGTTTTGCAATTCAAAACCCATAGTGAATGTTTCATAATTCACAGTATATTTCTCTCATGTAAACTATTTTATATGCAAATAGTGAAACGTTGACTTCTTCCTTTCCAATTTATATCCCCTTGATCTCCTTTTGTTGTCTTATTGCTCTAGCTAGGATGTCAAGGACAATATTGAAGAGATATGGAGAGAATGGGCAGCCTTGTCTCTTTCCTGATTTTAGAGGAATCGCCTTGAGTTTATCTCCATTCAGTTTGACGTTGGCTGTTGGTTTGGTGTATATGGCTTTTTATCGTGTTTAGATATGTTCCTGTTATTCCTGATCGCTCAAAGACCTTTATCATGAAGGGATGTTGGAGTTTGTTAAGGCTTTTTCAGCATCTAGCGAGTTAGTCATGTCGTTTTTTTTCAGTTTGTATATATGTTAGATTACATTGATGGATTTTTGTATGTTGAACCATCCCTGCATTCCTGGGATAAAGCCAATTTGATCATGGTGGATGATTTCTCTGATGTGTTTTTGGATTCAATTTGCCAGTATTTTGTTGAATACTTTTGCATCGCTGTTCTTGAGGGATATTGGTCTATAATTCTCTTTTTCGATGTGTCTTTGTGTGTCTTGGGTACCAAGGTAATTGTAGCCTCATATAAAGAGTTTGGCAATGTCCCTTCTGCTGCTATTTGGTGGAAAACTTTGAGGCATACCAGTATTAGCTCTCCTTTGAATTACTGGTAGAATTCTGCACCGAAACCATCTTGCCAAAAGCAGTCTACAGATTCAATGCAATTCCCATCAAAATGCCAACACAATTCTTCACAGACCTTGAAAGAACAGTACTCTACTTCATACGGAAAAACAAAAAATCCAAGACAGCCAAAACAACCCTGAAAAAAAAATTCTGGAGTCATCACCATCCCTGATTTCAAGCTCTGTTATAGAGCCATAGTCCTGAAAACAGCTTGGTATTGGCACAAAAATAGACAGGTTGAACAATGGAATCAAATTGAAAACCCTGATATTAACCCACACACTTATGAACACCTAATTTTTGAAAAAGAAGCTAAATTTATGCAATGGAAAAGAGCAAGCATTTTCAACAAATGGTGCTGGCATAACTGGATTCAGACATGTAATTGACTACAGATTGATCCATGTCTATCGCCATGCACTAAACTTAAGTCCAAATGGATCAAAGACCTCAACATAAATTTAGCCAGACTGAAACTCCTGGAAGAGAAGGTAGGTGGCACCCTTGAACAAATTGGTACAGGAGACTGATTTCCGGAAATAACACCAGTAGCTCAAACATTGAGATCAACAATTGATAAATGGGACCTCCTGAAAATGAGAAACTTCTGTAAGGCATAGGACACAGTCAGCAAGACAAAACAAAACAAAACAAAACAAAAAACCAAAAAAGAAAAACCCCCCAAAATCCTGACAGCCCAAAGAATGGGAAAAGATATTCACCAACCCCACATCCTACAGACGGCTGATCACCAAAATATACAATGAACTCAAGAAGCTAGCCACCAAAACACCAAACAATCCAATTAAAAGATGGAATGCAGGACTAAATAGAAAATTCTCAACAGATGAATCCAAAATGGCTGTAAGACACTTGAGATAGTGCTCAACATCCTTATCAATCAGGGAAATGTGACTCAAAACCACTCTGAGATACCATCTTACTCCTTTCACAATGGCTAAAGTCAATAACACCAATGACAGTCTATGCTGGAGAGGATGTGGAGAAAGATGAACACTCCTCCGTTGCTGGTGGGAGTGCAAACTTGTACAACCACTTTAGAAATCAGTATGGTGGTTTCTCAGGAAAATGGGAATCAGTCTACCTCAAGATCCAGCAATCCCTCTTTTGGGCATATACCCAAAGAATGCACAATCATACAATAGTGACCTATGTTCAACTATGTTCATAGCAGCATTATTTGTAATAGCCAGAACATGGAAACAACCTAGATGCCCATCAACTGAAGAATGGATAGAGAAAATATGATATATTTACACAATGGAGTACTAGTCAGTGAGGAAAAAAGTGGAATCTTGAAATTCGCAGGCAAATGGATGGAGCTAGAAGAAACCATCCTCAGTGAGGTAACCCAATCACAAAAAGATAAACATGGTATGTACTCATTCATTATTGATACATAGAGCAAAGGATTACTAGCCAACAATCCACATTGCCAGAGGAGTTAGGAAACAAGGAGGACCCCAAGAGAAGGTTGCATACTCCCTTGAAGAAGGGCATTGGGACAAGAACCCCTGATCAAATTGGAGCCTGGATGCAGAGAGAGGAAGGAGAATCTTTATCCAGTAGCTGTTTGAAGCAGAAACAGACACCCACAGCTAAGCACTGAACCATACTACTGGAATTCAATGGTGGAGAAGGAAGAGGGTTGAGCAAAGGAGCCAAGACAGGCCTGGGGGACCTGCAGAAACAGTGGCTCTGACCTAGTGAGAGCATGGAGACACTAGTCATAAAGCTGCAAAAACAGCATTGGACCTAACCAAGTCCTCTGAATGTGGGTACCAGCCAGGAGTCCAAGACAGTCTTTGAGTCCTCTAACAGCAGAGCCAGTCTTTATTCCTAGAGCATAAGTGGACTTCGGAGCCCATTCCCTATAGAGGAATACTATTGCTTCCCAGATACAGCAAGGAGGGCCTAGGCCCTCCCCCAAACAATATGACAGTCTTTGAAGGTCCCTGGTGGAGGGCCTCAAAATCCCTGGGGAGGAGTCGGGCGATGGGTTGGGGTGGGTTTGGAGGGTAACATGGGAGGTTGGGAGGGTGAGAGAATGGGGGGGATGGATATGTAAATATGAGTAATTAAAACTTATTTTTAAGAGAGAACAGTTCATTTCTCCTAATTTATTTCTCAAAGCTCATAAATCATAGTTCATAATTCATATTTCATAATTTATATTTCATTTCTAATAATTCATAATTCATCCGGGTAGATGGTGGTGCACCCCTTTAACCCCAACACTTGGGAGGCAGTGGAAGGTGGATCTCAGTGAGTTTGAGACCAGAGTTTGAGAGAAGTTCCAGGACAGCCTCCAAAGCACAGAGAAACCCAGTCTCGAAAAACCAAAATACAAAGAAAATTTACAATTCTAAATTCAAAACTCATATGTCATGATTAATAATTCATGATTCATGATTCATAACCCATAACTCATAATTCATATTTTATCTTTCAAATTCAATTTTATGACTCATAATTCATATGTCATAATCCATATTCCATATTACAAATTTCATAATTCAAAATATATGATTAATAATTCAAAAATCATCTCATAAACACAATTCATAATTCACATTTTACAATTCATAATTCATATCTCATTTTTACAATTCATATTTCAGTATTCATATTTCATATTTCATATTTCATATTTCATATTTCATATTTCATAATTAATGACCCACTTGCATAGTTCATATTTCATACTTTCATAATACATATGTCAAATCTTATGATTCATGATTCATAACTCATAATTAAGAATTCATAATTAAGCTTTACGCCGACCTGATCCATAAGGAGGTGAGTGATCCTCTGTTCTTACCCAAATCCCGTCCAATGCCCCATTCACCCTGATCTCCCCGGCAGGGAGGAGCTCCCTGAATCTGGAAACACCCCAGTTTTCCTTTCCGCTGACCTGATCCATAACGAGGTGAGCAACCCTCTGCTCTTACCCAACTCCCGTCCAAATCCCTATTCACCCCGATCTCTCTGGTCCTGCACTGCCTGCTTGGAGTAGACCTGCCCAATCAGGGAGGAACTCCCTGAGTCTGGAAACACCTCACTTTTCCATTCCATCCTGCCAACCAGACCCCTACGGAGGCCTAATTCCTTCAACGTGAGGAGACTACCAGGAGAAGCAAGACCATCCAGAGTCGCGGACATTGAATTCCTGGCCCACACACACCACTGGGTCACAAGAGGAGATAGAGAGACCCCTCTTGCACCCACTGGAAGAAGATATGGAAAGAAGACAGAATAAGAATTCACTCAACAACAGAAAGACCAATATGGCACCACCAGAATCTAGGGACTCCATTCCAGCAAGATCAGAAAAGCCTAACACAGTGTATGAAGAAGAGATGGACCTCAAAAAATTATTTCAGCAAGATGATAGAGACATTTAAAGAGGAAATAAGAAAATCCCTTAAAGAAATTGAAGAAAAAGCAAACAAAAAACTACATGTAATGGAGGAAATGACAAACCAAAAAATTCAAGAAATAAACAAATCTCTTAAAGAATCTGAACAAACCCAAGAGAAAACAAGCAAACAAGTAAAGGAAGCTCTTGAAACAGTTCAAAGCATGAAAGCAGAAATAGACACAATAAAGAAAACCCAGAATGAGGCGATGCTGGAAATGGAAAGGCTGGATAAACGATCAAGAACTAAAGATGAAAGTATAACTAATAGAATTCAAGAGATGGAAGAGAGAATCTCAGCTATTGAAGACTCGTTAGAGAATATACATTCATCAACCAAAGAAAACATCAAGTCCAACAAATCCCTAACACAAAATATCCAGGAAATATGGGACACTGTGAAAAGAACAAACCTAAGAATAATAGGTATAGAAGAAGGTGAAGAAACACTGTTGAAATGTACAGAAAATATATTCAACAAAATCATAGGAGAAAATTTCCCCAACCTACAGAAGGATATGCCTATGAAAGTACAAGAGCTTACAAGACACCAAACAGACTAGACCACAAAAAGTCCCCCCAACCCCCGACACATAATAATCCAAACACCAAATCTACAGAATAAAGAGAAAATATTAAGAGCAGCAAAGCAAAAAGGCCAAGTAACATATAAAGGCAAACCAATCAGAATCACACCCGACTTCTCAATGGAAACTCTGAAAGCCAGAAGGTCTTGGATAGATACCCTACAAGCACTAAGGGAGCATGAATGTCAACTCAGACTACTGTACCAGCAAAACTTTCAATCACTATAGATGGAGAAAACAAGATATTCCATGACCAAAACAGATTTAAACAATACATATCTACAAATCCAGGACTACAAAAGGCTCTGGAAGAAAACTCCAACCCAACGAACATAACTACACTCAAAAAACACAGGCAATAGATAATGTAATTTTACCAAACACAAAATAGAAACAGGAGGGCAAAATCCACACACAATGACACCACCAACATTAGTCCAAAAGAAACTAGAACCAACAAACAATGGACATTAACATCCCTAAATATCAATGGTCTTAACTCACCCATAAAAAGATATAGGCTAACCGAATGGATACGAAGACAGAACCCATTCTTCTGCTGTTTACAAGAAACACACCTCAACTTCAAAGACAGGCTATACCTCAGAATAAAAGGATGAGAAAAAATTTTCAAATCAAATGGGCCCAAGAAACAAGTTGGTGTAGCCATCCTAATATCTAACATATTAGACTTCAAACTAAAATCAATCAAAAGAGATGAGGAAGGGCATTTCATACTCATCACAGGAAAAGTCCATCAAGATGAAGTCTCAATCCTGAACATCTATGCCCCAAATAAGAAGGCACCCACATTTGTAAAAGAATCATTACTAAAGCTCCAACCACACATAAAACCACACACACTTATAGTAGGAGAATTCAACAACCCATTATACCACTAGACAGGAGCACCAGACAGAAACTTAACAAAGAAACAAGGGATCTGACAGAAGTTATGACCCAACTGGGTTTAACAGATATCTATAGAGCATTCCATCCAAACACAAAAGTATATGCCTTCTCAGCACCACATGGAACCTTCCTAAAATTGACCCCATAGTTGGCAGCAAAGCAAACCTCCACAGTTACAAAAGAATTGAAATAACCCCCTGTATCTTATCAGATCACCATGCATTAAAGCTTGAATTCAACAGCAATACAAATTGCAGAAAACCTACATATTCGTGGAAAATGAATAACACCCGGATACACCATTCCTGAGTTGAGGAAGAAATAAAAATGAAATTAAAGACTTCCTAGAATTTAATGAGAATGTAGACACAACATACCCAAACTTATGGGACACTCTGAAAGCACTGCTAAGAGGAAACTTCATAGCACTAAGTGCCCACAAAAAGAAACTGGAGAAAAGTCACATTAGAGAATTGGCAGAACAACTGAAAGCTTTAGAGCAAAAAGAAGCAAACACACCAACGAGGAGCAGACGCCAAGAAATAATCAACCTGAGGGCTGCAATCAATAAACTAGAAACTAGGAAAACAGTACAAAGAATCAATGAAACAAAGAGTTGGTTCTTTGAGAAGATCAACAAGATAGACAAACATCTTGCAAAACTAACCAAAAGGCAGAGAGAGAGCATGCTAATTAACAAAATCTGCGGCGTCCACCCTTGACCAGCAAGAAAGACGCCACACCGAGGAATCTTCTTCAAACACAGTTTAATCGGGAACCTCTTTGCTTTGTACAATGTATAATGGAGGCGGCGGCCCCAGGCCGAGGGAGACGGGGCCTGATATAGTCTACATCTACCAATCACCTAACCCTACGTGGCGCGCCAGGATAGGTTGTCTCCAAGCAGAATTAAGAGGATACATGACCTCTACCATATTTGGAGTTGTTTACCACAGAGAGCGCTCGCCGTCGGGCTGGCGGAAGGCGGAAACCAGCGCCATCTTTTGGGTGCGGTTTTCTGCAGCTCTCTACAGTTCCCCCTTTTTGTTTTAATATTATAGGAGTAGCAGTATCTATCTGTTGTCAGATTTCAGTCATCTCTGTCTTAGGTTCAACCCCAGTGTCCCTATCTTACCCGTCAAAGAGTCACTGTGTCGCCCTCACAGGCTCATGTCTTAGGTTGAAGGGAACACATGTATGCTTATTCGCTCAGCATGAGGGTAGGTGCCCGTCATTGAGCATGACTGATTCAGATACGCATTACTCACTCAGCAAGGGCGAGACAGACATCTATTTGTCTGTCAGCATGGATAACCATGCTTGAGGGGACTGTCCTGCTTCCACAGCAGCAAAGGCCTGTACCAACATAGCAGCTTGGGATTTTTGCGACTTCCTGATCCTGCATAGGCACCACAAGCAAACAAAAATGGCTAACAGCATCATGGAAAACATAACCCCTATTCCAGCCCATTCCTTAACTAAACTAAAGGCTCGCTTAAGGGTAGTTAAGAGGGTATTAACAGTGGGCAGGCTCAGGCGTGTAGCATTCACGGCAATAATCTGTTGTGTCAGGGTGTCTGTCAGGTTCTCGAACTGTTGACTCCAATTTCCCTGAAGGTAGGCACTCAACTGCCAACTCAGGTTGCTGTTCTCCGTGAAATTATTGGCCATCCTGGAGGTGATACACAAAGAAGAAAAGGAATGAATGCATCCTATGGAAGTTAAGGTTACTAAATCATCCACCTGTTCCTGCAACAGGTCCACTCTTTGGTTCACAGTTAGAATGCCAGCTTTTAAGTGGCCATCAATAGATCTCAAGGTAGTTAATGTTGTAGCTGTTTTTTCCACAATGTCATTGACTGTCTCAGCTGATTGGACCTGAGCAGCCATGGCAACGGCGGCAGTCGTAGCCGCTGCTGCAGAAAGGGTAATGGCAGTAACCAATGCTGCAGTTATGCCAAAATCCCGTTTGGTTCTGATGATTTCCGTAATGGGAAACGTTCCTGTATCCACTTTGACTGGAATAGGAACATACATAGGAATCCTCATCACTACTGCTGTATTAGCAGAACCATTCCAACATTGGCTAGCAATGCAGGAGACATCAGTCGAATTGCACGAGATCACTTCTTTGGTAGCATCAGTAGCATTAGAGAGCAGAAAGAAAAAAGGAGCTTTTAAGCATACTGGGCTAGCTGGAACAGTGAGATTATTCAAAGCTTTATGTATTGATAGATTCTTAAGAGAAGGTCCCTTCTCATCCCTTGTACCAGAAACATTAAGAAGTCTTATGCAGAGATTCTGGAGAACTGCAAAAGGTTCAAGAGAAGTAAATGCTCCACGCTCGTTGGAGAGTACCCATTGAAACCATGGCCAGGTATTTTTACTGCCTGTTCTTTGGGAACCTCCCTGAGTTAGGTTATACTGGTACTTGCCAAGAGGGGGAGTAAATTCAAAACCTGGAGCTATTTGCTTAAGTTTGTGATCCGGACTCTGACAAGGCGTCCAATGAGGTGGATAGCCTCGATTGGGTGCACAATAAGGCAAGACTTGTCGAGCAGTGGAGTTCTCTTGACTAAAGCGTGAATTTGAGGGTCGGAGCCCCTCCATCAGCATCAGAAATGTAGTGATATTTACATCTTTGGTTCCATTTGTACCAGTGCCAGAGCCAGAACTAGCGCCTGTACTAAACTGAGACAGGGCTTCAGTGAGCATAGCACTCGAGATCTGGTTATTAGTAAGAGGATCAAGCCAATTGCCAATAGAACCATTCTTCAACCAAATGCATGGGTTAGAATTATTAATAAGGGAGAAGCATAATGCTCCATTGAGAGAAATATTAGTGGCTGAATACTGGGCAGTGTCAGGATCTAAATTGACACAAGGCAAACCCAATTCACAACTAGTAGAAAAGAAAACAGGCAAAACTTTAGATGTGCTATGAACAGGCAAAGGAATTGGCCACGCTTTCGCTATGGCCCACAGGATTTGTTCTCTGGCCTGGATCAGCCACGGTGTTGTCAAGATCAGCAGCAGGATCAATATCGGAGGCTTCATCTTGTTTGTTGCACCTCCTCGTTAGTCTCTCTGGAATCCACACCGGGTCTTGCTGATCCTGAGGGAAAACACAAACAGAACCTCTCGCCCATGCTAATACCGGGTCCGGTCCATGCCATAGACCCGTAAGGATATCTTTCCATTTTACATAGCCCTTCTGAGCAGGTGCCCGAGTCTGGTGCCTATCGGCAGCAGAAAGGCCTTGAGAATCCAAATTTAAAAAATTCAGAGTAAAGAGAGCCAAAGATAGTTGTTCCTTTGGTGTTCTACCATGGCCTATTCCCCCTTTTTGTTTTAATAAACATTCTTTCAATGTGCGATGGGCTCTTTCAACTATTCCTTGTCCTTGGGGATTATAAGGCAGGCCATGGTTTAATTGGACTTCCATCTGTTTACAGAAGGAGGTAAAAGATTGAGCTGTATAAGCAGGACCATTGTCAGTCTTTAATTGCTGAGGTTTTCCCCAGGCAGCCCACGCCTCAAGGCAATGTCCAATGACATTGCGAGCCTTTTCCCCACTCATAGGGGTGGCATGGATGATGCCTGAACAGGTATCCACAGACACATGGATATATTTAAGAGTTCCAAATCCTGAAAAATGAGTTACGTCCATTTGCCAGATCTTCAAGGGCAATAACCCTCTGGGATTGACCCCCAGGCTAGGGGGGTGCAAGAAGGTTATACACTGTTGACAATTCAATACTATCTGTCTAGCTTCTGCTCGAGATAGCTGAAACCTTTGCTGTAAAGTTTTTGCAGATACATGAAATTGTTTGTGAAAGTGCTGTGCTCGTTCCATAGAGGAAGCGAAAAATACATATTCCCCTCTAGTACAGAGATCTACGATCTCATTGCCTTTTGATAGAGGTCCAGGCAAGTTGGTATGAGCTCTAATATGTTGTATAAAAAATTTCTGATCGCGATGCCAGATCAACTTTTGCAACTCCTGTAAGAGTTTGCAAACTGTACTATTAGGTTTAATAGGTCCTGCAACCTCCAGGGCCTTAACAGCATTCACAACATATGCCGAATCAGAAATCAGATTAAAGGAGAACGGGCAATTTCTAAACACTTCAAGAACAATTTTACATTCAATAATTTGGGGGGAGCCAGGCTGATATTGAAATTGCACTGGATCCTGATGCTCTATCATGTAGGCTCCACAGCCCGTCTTGGATCCATCAGTGAAAATATTTGCGGCTCCAGCAATAGGAGCTGCTGCAGTCATTTTAGGAAAAATGACTGGATGTTCTTTAAAAAATGACATTAGAGGGTGTTTTGGATAATGATTATCTATTTCTCCTGAAAATCCACATCGAAGAATTGCCCAATCATCCACAGTTCCACAAAGTATCTTAACTTGTTGAGCAGTATAAGGGATTATGATCTTAATTGGTAGTTTCCCAAAATATTGAATACATTGCTGTATCCCATTTTGAGCCAAGTCAGCAACCGCTGCAGGATAGTATTCAATAGTTTTTCCTGGGGAGGATTTAGAATAAATCCATAGTAACGGACCATCTTGCCACAGCAAAGCTGTAGGCTGGGAGAATGTTGGAAGCACACACAAAAGAATATCCATATTTTCTATTAGCCGTTTAAGGCTGGCATTTTGTAATTCTGTCTCCACTTTCTTTAAAGCTTCTCTGGCTTCAGCAGTTAACTGCCTAGGTGAATCTAATGCTGAATCACCATTGAGAATATTATACAATGGCTTCAACTCATAATTTGGTAATTTTAAATAACATCTTATCCAATTTATATCTCCCAACAACTTTTGAAAATCATTAAGAGTTTTTAAATTATCTTTTCTAATCTCTATCTTTTGTGGAATAATTGTATGAGGGAGAATCTTAGCCCCTAGATAGTTAACAACAGTGTCCTTTTGTACCTTTTCTGAGGCTATGACTAAATTATGCATCTCAAGCAATTTTACCAATTTTGTATATGCCTTATTAAGCGTTTTATCATCTTTGGCAGCCAATAAAATATCATCCATATAATGAACACATCTAATCTTTGGAAAGTCCACTCTCAAAGGAGCAATTGCTTCTGCTACAAACAACTGACACATAGTAGGACTATTGGCCATCCCCTGTGGCAACACTATCCATTCATACCTTAAATCAGGTTGTTCATGATTACAAGAGGGCAGCGTAAACGCAAAACGCCCTGAATCCTTGGCACACAAAGGTATGGAAAAGAAGCAATCTTTAATATCTATAGAGATGATAGGCCATGATGCAGGTAAAGAAGTTAAAAGTGGAAGACCACGTTGTACAGGGCCCATAATTTGCATCTGTTGATTAATAGCTCTAAGATCGTGAAGCAGTCTCCATTTACCAGATTTTTTCTTAATGACAAAAATAGGAGTATTCCATGGAGATACAGAGGATTTTATATGCCCCAGATCCAGCTGCTCCCGCACTAGAGTCTTAGCAGCTTCCAGTTTTTCAGAGGAAAGTGGCCACTGAGGAACCCATACCGGCTCCTCTGTTTTCCAGGTAATAGGAATACCTCCCTCAGTGGCCCCTAGGAAAAACCCAGACCTAGATTCTTTGGTCTCGGTTGTGGAATAATAGGACTGGTACGACCCTGCAGATGTTTCCCGAGGCCTCGGCCTGGGACGTATCCCATTCGTTTCATGATACCTTGAGATGTTTCTGAGTATTCATTTGTGAGTTTAAAACCCATATCCTTTAACAAATCTCTTCCCCATAATGAAATTGGTAAGTCTAACACATAAGGTTGCATGGTCCCTGAATGCCCTTCCTGATCTTTCCAAGGCAATTGTCTAGCACTCATATCAGGAGCCTTAGCATAGCCTAAACCTTGTAAACTTTGAGAAGAAACCTGTATAGGCCAGCCAGAGGGCCAATCTTTAGTGGCTATGATGCTCTTATCAGCTCCAGAATCTAGTAAGCCTAAGATTTTCTTACCATTCACTATTAACTCAAGGGTTGGACGTTGATCAAGGTCTAAAGCTAGGAAAGTTAAGTTTGATCCAGTGGAGCCAAAGTTTCCCTCTCCTCTCTCTCTGGCTTGTGCTGGAAACTTGTCATGCAAGCTTGGCAAAAGCAGTAACTGTGCTATCCTGTCTCCAGGAGAAATGGCTGTAATCCCTCTAGGAGATTCTACCATGATCTTTACTACACCCATGTAATCAGGATCTATAACTCCAGGATGTACTCGTAAACCTTTCAATGCTGCAGATGATCTTCCTATAAGCAAACCTACTGTGCCAGGCTCAAGGGGTCCCTTAAAATCGGTGTCAACAAGCTGGACCCCCATTCTGGGAGTTAATACGAGTCTGGTGGTGGAGCGTAAGTCCAGCCCCGCGGAGCCTGTAGTGGCTCTCCTCGGTCCCTCGGATGACGAAGAGAGGGCCAGGTTTCGGGACTCTGCTCCTGGTTCTGATCCTCCATGGCCCCATATATTTGTGGGCCCTGGGGTCGTGGGCCCCGTCGTCCGTTTTTTGAACGGGCTCCTCCATACCCCTGAACAAGAGGCTGTCCACTGATGTCTTTTACTGATCTACAATCCTTAGCCCAATGATTTCCTTTTCTACATCTAGGACATAAGCCAGGTTGCTTAGGGCGCGGAGCAAAGTTATTGACTTTAGTGTTTCCTCCCTCGGGGCATTGCTTTTTCAAATGCCCTTGCTTGCCGCATTTAAAGCAAGCTCCTGAACCTCCACCTTTCTTAGTTAATTGCATCACAGCAGCTGCTAGTCCAGCATTAGTCAGCGGACCCCCTAACTCCCTACAGACTTTCATCCAGACTTCAAGGCCTTTACCCTTATATGGAGTTATTGCAGCTCTACACTCTTTTGTACACTGTTCATAAATCAGCTGTTTGATCAAAGGCATAGCAGCATCTGGATCCCCAAACACTCTTCCTGCAGCTTCTACCATTCTTGCCACAAAGTCTGAAAAGGGTTCCATAGGACCCTGTAATATCTTTGTAAGATTTCCACTGACCTCACCTTTGTTAGGCAGAGACCTCCAAGCCCTAATGGCTATTTGATTAATCTGATCATACACTTGAGGAGGATATCCTGTTTGTTGCTGTGCAAAACGTCCTTGACCAAGAAGCATGTCCACATCCCAATATTGATCACCAGCTGCACGATTAATCGCACCTTGATCATTGGCAAACTCAATTTGAAAAGCTCTCCAATCCAAATATTGTCCTGGTGATAAGCAAGCTCTTACCAAATTTGTCCAATCACTGGGTGTCATACAGTAGCGACCAAGCGCCTCTACCTGAGCAATTGTAAAAGCTGCCGTCACCCCATAGGTGCGTACCGATTCTGCCAGAGCTTTGACTATTTTAAAGTCAATTGGTTCATGATATCTCTGTTGGTTACCGTCTGTAAAAACTGGATAAGCCAGTGGTCGAGTAACCCGAAACTCAGTGCGAACCGTACGCCACACTTCCGGACAGAAGGTGGAGCAACCAGGACCTCCTACTTCCTCTTTCGAGCAGTAGGGGGGAGGAGCGATAGGGCGGTGCCCTTGCTTTACAGTCGCCATTTTAGGACGCTGTTTTTCTGATACTTTTAATGAATGTTTTTCCATGAGCTCAATAATCTCTTCCTCCTCTTCCTCCATGATGTCCTCATCCTCACATATATCCTCCTCTGATTCTGAATCCTCTCCTGGTTCTTTTAATTCCTTCCTCAACCTTCCTAGAGAAGGATAGACTCGCTTCTTATCCCTTTTCTGTTTCTCCTTTGTTCTCTCACTTTCTGACTGTTCTGACCTTTCTTCTTGGAGCATTTCAAGGGCAGCCTGTCCATTTGCTATAGCTTTCTTATTTCCCCCTTTGTCCTCTAGACAGCTGCGCACCAGGCGCCAAACCGGGCGAACACTCGGCTTCAACGCTCCTTGCTCCCAGGCAAAATCCAGGTCTTTCCCTAATTTATCCCAACTATCCACAGTGAGATTGCCCGAGGCTGCAAACCAGGGTGCAATGGTGTCGCATTCACTCAGGAACCTCTGTAATGTGGCTTTAGTTAACCTTAAATTGTTAGAATGAAGTAGCTCTTGAAGAGCCAGAAAAATTGGATGTGATTGTGACGATCCCATTGTGCTTTTGTCTTAATTAGCGCGCTCCGAAGGTGTGCAAGTCGGATAACACCACCAGAAAACAAAAGCCCACACTGCGATATTAAAAAGCAACCAAATCACCACTATAATAGCGGGGTCCATTAACTTACTTTCACTCTGCAAATTAAAGCAGAAGCGAGGGTTTGTTACTTTCGGTTCGCTTTTGTCGCGAACAATGTTGCTCCTTTCCGGAGACTTTACTGCCTCTTCCCCGAGGGCTTTGGTACTCTTTTACTGAGACCTATCTCCTCTTTCCTGAGGACCTTGGTGCTCCTTTACCGGAGACCTATCTCCGCATTCACCGCGGACTTTACAGTTCCACTTACCTTGGGAACTTACCGGCGCCGCCCCGACTGTGAGAAGTTCTGAATTCCCCGTACGGGCCACCACTTGCGGCGTCCACCCTTGACCAGCAAGAAAGACGCCACACCGAGGAATCTTCTTCAAACACAGTTTAATCGGGAACCTCTTTGCTTTGTACAATGTATAATGGAGGCGGCGGCCCCAGGCCGAGGGAGACGGGGCCTGATATAGTCTACATCTACCAATCACCTAACCCTACGTGGCGCGCCAGGATAGGTTGTCTCCAAGCAGAATTAAGAGGATACATGACCTCTACCATATTTGGAGTTGTTTACCACAGAGAGCGCTCGCCGTCGGGCTGGCGGAAGGCGGAAACCAGCGCCATCTTTTGGGTGCGGTTTTCTGCAGCTCTCTACAAAAATCAGAAATGAAAAGGGGGATATAACAACGGACACTGAGGAAATCCAGAGAATCTTTAGGTCATACTTTGAAAACCTGTACTCCACAAAATTCGAAAATCTAAAGGAAATGGACAGTTTTCTGGATAGATATCACTTACCAAAATAAAACCAATATCAGATAAGCAGTTTAAATCGGCCTAAAACCCCAATTAAATAGAAGCAGTCATCAAAAGCCTTATAACCAAAAAAAGCCCAGGGCCAGATGGCTTCACTGCAGAATTCTACCAGAAATTCAAACAAGAGCTAATTCCAGTACTCCTCAAACTGTTCTACACAATAGAAGCAGATGGGATATTGCCAAACTCTTTCTATGAGGCTACAATCACTTTGATACCCAAGCCACACAAAGATATGACTAACAAAGAGAACTACAGACCGATATCCCTCATGAACATCGATGCTAAAATACTCAATAAAATATTGGCAAATCAAATCCAAGAACATATCAGAAAAATCACCATGTTCAAGTAGGCTTCATCTCAGGGATGCAAGGATGGTTCAACATATGAAAATCCATCAATGTAATCCACCATATAAACAAACTGAAAAAGAAAAACAACATGATCATCTCACTATATGCTGAAAAAGCATTTGACAAAATCCAACATCCCTTCATGATATCGATCTTGGGGAGAACAGGAATAACAGGAACATATCTAAACATGATAAACGCAATATACACCAAACCAATAGCCAACATCAAACTAAATGGAGAGAAATTCAAAGTCTTTCGTCTAAAATCAGGAAGAAGACAAGGCTGCCCACTCTCTCCATATCTCTTCAATATTGTATGTGAAGTGCTAGCTAGAGCAATAAGACATGAATAGGGGATCACAGGGATACAAATTGGCAAGGAAGAAGTCAAACTTTCACTATTTGCAGATGACATGATAGTCCACATTAGTGACCCGAAAAACTCTACCAGGGAACTCCTACAGCTGATAAACACCTTCAGCAAGGTAGCAGGATAAAAAATTAACTAAAATGTCAGTAGCCCTACTAAATACAGATGATAAATCCAATGAGAAAGAAATCAGGGAAACATCACCTTTCACAATATCCACGAGCAACATAAAATATCTTGGGGTAATACTAACCAAAAAAGTGAAAGATCTGTACAATAAGAACTTTGAGACTTTAAAGAAAGAAATTAAAGAAGATACCAGAAAATGGAAAGATCTCCCATGCTCTTGGGTAGGTAGAATTAACATAGTAAAAATGGCATTCCTGCCAAAAGCAATCTAGAGATTCAACACATTCCCCATCAAAATCCAAACACAGTTTTTCACAGACATTGAAAGAGTAATACTCAACTTTACATGGAAATATATAAAAACCCATGATAGCCAAGACAACTCTTTACAATAAAGGATCTTCTGGACTTCAAGCTCTACTATAGAGCCATAGTTCTGAAAACAGCTTGGTATTGGCACAAGAATAGACAGATTGACCAATGGAATCAAATTGAAAACCCTGATATTAACCCACGCACCTATGAACACCTTATTTTTGACAAAGGTGCTAAATCTATACAATGGAAAAAAGATAGCATCTTCAACAAATGGTGCTGGCACAATTGGATTTGGACATGCAGATGATTGCAGATAGATCCATACCTGTCACCATGCACAAAACTTAAGTGCAAATGGATCAAAGATCTCAGCATCAATCCAGCCACACTGAATCTTCTAGAAGAGAAAGTGGAAATTACCCTTGAACAAATTGGCAGAGGACACTAGCCTGAACATTACACCAGTAGCACCGACACTGAGGACTGCAATTAATAAATGGGACCTCCTGAAACTGAGAAGCTTCTGCAAGGCAAAGGACACAGTCAGGAAGACAAAACGACCACCTACAGAATGGGAAAAGATCTTCACTGATCCCACATCTGACAGAGGGCTGATTTCCAAAATATACAAGGAGCTCAAGAAGCTAGCCACCAAAACAGCAAACAATGAAATTAAAAGTGGGGTACAGAACTAAATAGAGAATTCTCAACAGAGGAATCTGAAATGGGTGAAAGACACTTAAGAAAGGGCTCAAAATGCTTGACCATCAGAGAAATGCAACTCAAGACAACTCTGAGATACCACCTCACACCTGTCAGAATGGCTAAAATCAAAAATACCAATGACAATCTAAGCTGGAGAGGTTGTGTAGAAAAAGGACACTCCTCCATTGCTGGTGGCAGTGTGAATTTTTGTAAGACCACTCTGGAAATCACTATGGTGGTTGCTCAGAAAAATGGGAATCAGTCTACCTCAAGATCCAGCTATTCTTCTCTTGGGTATATACCCAATTAGTGCATGTTCATACAACAAGGACATATATGTTCAACCATGTTCATAGCAGCATTGTTTGTAATAGCCAGAACCTGGAAGCAACCTAGATGCCCCTCAACTAAAGAATGGATAGAGAAAATGTGGTACATTACACAATGGAGTACTACTCAGCAGATAAAAGCAATGGAATCTTGAAATTTGCAGGCAAATGGATGGAACTAGAGGAACCATCCTGAGTGAGGTAACCCAGTTACAAAAAGACAAACATGGTATGTACTTACTCATATATGAATTTTAGACATAGAGCAAAGAATTACCAGCCTATAATCCTCTTCACGAAAGAAACAAGGAAACATGAAGGACTCTAAGGGATAAATGGTCCCCAGGAATGGTAAGTGGCTTGAATTCCTGAGCTAATTGGGAGAGGGAGCTGCCACAATAAGAGCAACAGAAGAGAAGTAGAGGAGTGGAAATGGAGGAGCAGAAATATTGAGTTGGGGGAAGAATAGAGTAAAGAGAGCAGGATGAGAGATACCAAATCAGAGGGAGCCACGATATATCTTCAGAGACCTACAAGGAGGACACGATCTGACAATCCAGGCAATGGTGGAGAGGATAATGTAAACGCCCTTCCCCTAAAGTTGAACTTTCTCAAGAGAGCTTCTCTGTTCTTACCAGGGATTAACATACACAGAATGAGAGTTCTGATAATAAGGAAATAAAATAAAATAAAAATGAAACTATAGATTTCATAATCAATTACAATTTGGTATTGTTTTATCAGAACTTACTTATGCATATTATGTATGGAAAAAAGGATATTTTGAGACATAAAATCCTTTGTTGTCAGACATATAAACCATTTCCTGGGATTCAGTAAGTGCTGTTAAATCGACTTGAGAATAATCAGTTCTATCATCAACTATTATCATGGAAATGCAATCTTTATACTTCTGTTCACAAATCTCACCTCAATTAAGCCAATTTAAGAACTTTGTTTCAAAGTTCTGCTTTTCTTTATCAGGGTTAAACAATGACCACATCAGCCAGTAGGTGGCAACCCTAGGATAGCAAATAGGGTCCTGTCTTGACAGGTTGTCAGCTCCAGGATGATATATTTTCACTCTTACAAATTTCTATTTTTGTACTTAGATGAAAGAAAATGCTTCATTAAAATTCAAATAACTAATTGTAAGCTTCATTATTTAAACTTCAGAGGAGCTATCCCGGTGTTAAACCCAGTAACTTATGGAAAGTGAACCGAAAGTGATTTGGTTGGTTCGTGTTAGCTTCCCCTCATAAGTTTCTGCTTTCTTGTATTAGTACCAGTGTGAAAAAAACAACAAAATCAAACTATGTTAGGTAGATACTGTCCTTGAGAAACCAGTTCCCAAAGAAAAGTAAAACAAAGAAACAAAACAAAACAAAAAAACAGATAATATACAAACAATCAACATGAATTAGATTTTTGCTTTAGGTACAATTAATACCTAAAGAGTAGTAAATAAATAAGTGAAATTATTCCATATCATAGTAAAGAAAATAAGTATTTAAAGAAAATAAACATTTCATTAAAACACTCCTTTAAAATTTTAACTGTTTGGTGTCATTAATATTTTGCGTCATTATTTTGCTAATTCCTGGAATGAAACAATAAATAACATCCATATAAATGCTATATTCCTGATTTAAAAGACGAAATAGATTAATATATGGATTATATTTAGGGTTTCAGTAATAGGAGCAGACACACCCAAGGATTTCAATTTCTATGGACTCAAATGTATTATCGCAGACAACACTTTAACTTGTTTCCAAACTACTTTCTTTTATTTATTTATTTATTTTATTTTATTAGTTCTATTAGGGAACAAGCTTATTTCAAGTCACTTCTCCCTCTCCCTCCCCTCACCCCCAATCCTTCCCTCCCTCCCCCCCCCACCCCATCCACCCACCACTCCCCAGGCAGGGTAGGGCCCTCAACAGTGGCTCTGCAAAGTCCACCAAGTCTTCCTATGCAGGTCCTGGGCCCTTCCCCATGTGTTCAGGGCCAAAGTGTAACCCTTCATGTGGGATGGGCTCTCAAAGTCCCTTCTTGCACCAGGGAAGCATACTAATCCACCACCAGAGACTCCCTGGAGTGCAGAGGCCTCCTTATTGACATCCATGTTCAGGGGTCTGGATCAGTCTTGTACTGGCCTCCCTGACAGCATCTGGGGTGGAAGTGCTCTCCCTTGGTCAGGTCAACTTTTCCTGTGGGTTTCTCCAACCTGGTACAGACCCCTTCGTTCTTTATTCCTCCCTCTCTTCAACTAAATTCCCGATTGCGGCTCAATGTATATCTGTGGATGTCTGTCTCTGCTTCCTTCAGCCACTGGGTGAGGGCTCTAGGATGCATAAAGAGAAGTCATCAATCTCATTTTAGGGGAAGGGCGTTTGGGTTATCCTCTCCACCATTGCCTGGATTGTCAGCTCATGTCATCCTTGTAGGTCTCTGGAGATCACCCTGGTTCCAGATCTCTTCTCGGACATATAGTGGCTCCCTCTGGTATGGTATCTCTCATCCTGCTCTCTTTACTCTATTCTTCCCCCAACTCAATGTTTCTGCCCCTCCATTTTCTCTCCTCTACTCCTCTTTTCTTTCTCTTATTGTAGCAGCTCCTTCCCCCCACCCTACATTCATGCCCCAAATTAGTTCGGGAGTTCATGCCACTTCCATTCCTGGGGACCATTTATCCCTTAGAGTCCTACGTATTTCCTAGTTTCTTTGGTGAAGAGCATTATAGACTGGTAATCCTTTGCTCTATGTCTAAAATTCATATATGAGTGAGTACATACCATGTTTGTCTTTTTGTGACTGGGTTACCTCACTCAGGATGTTTTCCTCTAGTCCATCCATTTGCCTGCGAATTTCAAGATTCCATTGCTCTTTTCTGCTGAGTAGTACTCCATTGTATAGATGTACCACATTTTCTCAATCCATTCTTCAGTTGAGGGGCATCTAGGTTGCCTCCAGGTTCTGGCTATTACAAACAATGCTGCTATGAACATGGTTGAACATATGTCCTTGTTGTATGAACATGCCCTATTTGGTTATATACCCAAGAGAGGAATGGCTGGATCTTGAGGTAAACTGATTCCCATTTTTCTGAGCAACCGCCCTACTAATTTCCAGAGTGGTCTTACAAGTTCGCACTTACACCAGCAATGGAGGAGTGTTCCTTTTTTCTCCACAACCTCTGCAGCATAGATTGTCATTGGTATTTTTGATTTTAGTCATTCTGACAGGCATGAGGTGGTATCTCAGAGTTGTTTTGAGTTGCATTTCTCTAATGGCCAATGATTTTGAGCCCTTTCTTAAGTGTCTTTCACCCATTTCAGATTCCTCTGTTGAGAATTCTCTATTTAGTTCTGCACCCCACTTTTTAATTTCATTGTTTGGCGTTTTGGTGGCTAGCTTCTTGAGCTCCTTATATATTTTGGAAATCAGTCCTCTCTCAGATGTGAGGTTGGTGAAGATTTTTCCCATTCTGTGGGTGGTCGTTTTGTCTTCCTGATTGTGTCCTTTGCCTTGCAGAAGCTTCTCAGTTTCAGGAGGTCCCATTTTTTAATTGCAGTCCTCAGTGTCTGTGCTACTGGCGTAATGTTCAGGAAGTGGTCTCCTGTGCCAATTTGTTCAAGGGTAATTCCCACTTTCTCTTCTAGAAGATTCAGTGTGGCTGGATTGATGCTGAGATCTTTGATCCATTTGCACTTAAGTTTTGTGCATGGTGACAGGTATGGATCTATCTGAAATTTTCTGCATGTCTGAATCCAATTGTACCAGCACCATTTGTTGAAGGTGCTATCTTTTTTCCAGTGTATTGATTTAGCACCTTTGTCAAAAATAAGGTGTTCATAGGTGTGTGGGTCAATATCAGTGTTTTCAATTCTATTCCATTGGTCTATCAGTCTATTTTTGTGCCAATACCAAGCTGTTTTCAGAACTATGGCTCTATAGTAGAGCTTGAAGTCGGGGATGGTGATGTGTCCAGAAGATCCTTTATTGTAAAAAGTTGTTTTGCCTACCCTGGGCTTTTTATTTTTCCATATAAAGTTGAGTATTGTTCTTTCAATGTCTGTGAAAAACTGTGTTTGGATTTTGATGGGGAATGTGTTGAATCTGTAGATTGCTTTTGGCAGGAATGCCATTTTTGCAATGTTAATTCTACCTATCCAAGAGCATGGGAGATCTTTCCATTTTCTGGTATCTTCTTTAATTTCTTTTTTTAAAGTCTCAAAGTTCTTATTGTACAGATCTTTCACTTTTTTGGTTAGTGTTACCCCAAGATATTTTATGTTGCTTGTGGATATTGTGAAAGGTGATGTTTCCCTAATTTCTTTCTCATTGGATTTATCATCTGTATATAGTAGGGCTACTGATTGTTTTGAGTTAATTTTTTATCCTGCTACCTTGCTGAAGGTGTTTTTCAGCTGTAGGAGTTCCCTGGTAGAGTGTTTTGGGTCACTA
Source organism: Cricetulus griseus (assembly GCF_003668045.3). NCBI lineage: Eukaryota > Metazoa > Chordata > Mammalia > Rodentia > Cricetidae > Cricetulus > Cricetulus griseus. Next base: position 41,178 of record NW_023276897.1, read on the forward strand.
ATGTAGACTATCATGTCGTCTGCAAATAGTGAAAGTTTGACTTCTTCCTTGCCAATTTGTATCCCTTTGATCCCCTTTTCTTGTCTTCTTGCTATAGCCAGAATTTCAATTACAATATTGAAGAGATATGGAGAGAGTGGGCAGCCTTGTCTTCTTCCTGATTTTAGACGAAAGACTTTGAATTTCTCCCCATTTAGTTTGATGTTGGCTATTGGTTTGGTGTATATTGCGTTTATCATGTTTAGATATGTTCCTGTTATTCCTGTTCTCTCCAATATCTTTATCATGAAGGGATGTTGTATTTTGTCAAATGCTTTTTCAACATCTAGTGAGAAGATCATGTTGTTTTTCTTTTTCAGTTTGTTTATATAGTGGATTACGTTGATAGATTTTCGTATGTTGAACCATCCTTGCATCCCTGGGATGAAGCCTACTTGATCATGGTGGATGCTTTTTCTGATATGTTCTTGGATTCGGTTGGCCAATATTTTATTGAGTATTTTAGCATCGATGTTCATGAGGGATATCGGTCTGTAGTTCTCTTTCTTAGTCATATCTTTGTGTGGCTTGGGTATCAAAGTGATTGTAGCCTCGTAGAAAGAGTTTGGCAATATCCCATCTGCTTCTATTGTGCGGAACAGTTTGAGGAGTACTGGAATTAGCTCTTGTTTGAATTTCTGGTAGAATTCTGCAGTGAAGCCATCTGGCCCTTGGCTTTTTTTGGTTGGGATGCTTTTGATTACTGCTTCTATCTCATTAGGGGTTATAGGTCGATTTAAACTGTTTATCTGACCTTGGTTTAATTTTGGTAAGTGATATTTATCCAGAAAGCTGTCCATTTTCTTTAGATTCTCCAATTTTGTGGAATACAGGTTTTTAAAGTATGACCTAAAGATTCTCTGGATTTCCTCAGTGTCCATTGTTATATCCCCCTTTTCGTTTCTGATTTTGTTAATTAGCATGCTCTCTCTCTGCCTTTTGGTTAGTTTGGCTAGAGGTTGGTTTCTTCTCAGAGAACCAACTCTTTGTTTCATTGATTCTTTGTACTGTTTTCCTAGTTTCTACTTTGTTGATTTCGGGCTTTCAGGTTGATTATTACCTGGCGTCTACTCCTCCTTGGTGTTTTTGCTTCTTTTTGCTCTAAAGCTCTCCATTGTTCTGTCAATTCTCTAATGTGACTTTCCTCCAGTTTCTTCATGTGAGCACTTAGTGCTATGAACTTCCCTCTTAGCACTGCTTTCAGGGTGTCCCGTAAGTTCAGGGTGTCTACATTCTCATTAAATTCTAGGAAGTCTTTAATTTCTTTTTTATTTCTTCCTCAACTCCTGGTATGGTGCAATTGGGTGTTATTCATTTTCCACGCAAATGTAGGTTTTCTGCAATTTGTATTGCTCTTGAATTCTAGCTTTAATGAATGGTGGTCTGATAAGATACAGAGAGTTATTTCAATACTTTTGTAACTATGCAGGTTTGCTTTACTGCCAACTATGTGATCAATTTTTGAGAAGATTCCATGTGGCGCTGAGAAGAAGGTATATTCTTTTGTGTTTGGATGGAATATTCTATAGATATCTGTTAAACCCAGTTGGGTCATAACTTCTGTCAGATCCTTTGTGTCTTTGTTAAGTTTCTGTCTAGTGGTTCTGTCCAATAGTGTAAGGGGGGTGTTGAAGTCTCCTACTATAAGTGTGTGTGGTTTTATGTGTGGTTTGAGCTTTAGTAATGTTTCTTTTACAAATGTGGGTGCTTTCGTATTTGGGGCATAGATGTTCAGGATTGAGACTTCATCTTGATGGACTTTTCCTGTGATGAGTATGAAATGCCCTTCCTCATCTCTTTTGATTGCTTTCAGTTTAAAGTCTAATTTGTTAGATGTTAGGATTGCTACCCCAGCTTGTTTCTTGAGCCCATTTGATTTGAAAATTTTTCCTATCCTTTTACTGTGAGGTATCGCCTGTCTTTGAAGTTGAGGTGTGTTTCTTGTAAACAGCAGAAGGATGGATTCTGTCTTCATATCCATTCTGTTAGCCTATATCTTTTTATGGGTAAGTTAAGACCATTGACATTTAGGCATATTAATGTCCATTGTTCATTGGTTGTTCTTTGTTTTGGATTTATTGTTGGTCGTACCATTGCGTGTGGATTTTGCCCTCCTGTTTCTTTTTGTGTTTGGGAAAATTAGATTATCTATTGTCAGTGTTTTTTTGAGTGTAGTTATGTTCATTGGGTTGGAGTTTTCCTTCCAGAGCCTTCTGTAGTGCTGGATTTGTGGATATGTATTGTTTAAATCTGTTTTTGTCGTGTAATATCTTGTTTTCTCCATCTATAGTGATTGAAAGTTTTGCTGGGTACAGTAGTCTGGGTTGACATCCATGCTCCCTTAGTGCTTGTAGGGTATCTATCCAAGACCTTCTGGCTTTCAGAGTTTCCATTGAGAAGTCGGGTGTGATTCTGATTGGTTTGCCTTTATATGTTACTTGGCCTTTTTTCTTTGCTGCTCTTAATATTTTCTCTTTATTCTATAGATTTGGTGTTTTGATTAATATGTGTCAGGGGGATTTCTTTTTGTGGTCCAGTCTGTTTGGTGTCCTGTAAGCTTCTTGTACTTTCATAGGCATATCCTTCTGTAGGTTGGGGAAGTTTTCTTCTATGATTTTGTTGAATATGTTATCTGTACCTTTGAGTAGTGTTTCTTCACCTTCTTCTACACCTATTATTCTTAGGTTTGGCCTTTTTACGGTGTCCCATATTTCCTGGATATTTTTTGTTAGGGATTTGTTGGACTTGATGTTTTCTTTGGTTGATGAATGTATATCCTCTAGCGAGTCTTCAATAGCTGAGATTCTCTCTTCCATCTCTTGAATTCTATTGGATATACTTACATCTTTAGTTCCTGATCATTTATCCAGCCTTTCCATTTCCAGCATGGTCTCATTTTGTGTTTTCTTTATTGTGTCTATTTCAGCTTTCATGCTTTGTACTGTTTCAAGAGCTTCCTTCACTTGTTCGGATGTTTTTTCTTGGCATTCTTTAGATTCTTTAAGAGATTTGTTTATTTCTTGGATTTTTTGGTTTGTCTTTTCCTCCAATTTGTTTAATTAT
>NW_023276897.1:44779-82037 GCF_003668045.3 Cricetulus griseus
GAATCACACCCGACTTCTCAATGGAAACTCTGAAAGCCAGAAGGTCTTGGATAGATACCCTACAAGCATTAAGGGAGCATGGATGTCAATCCAGACTACTGTACCCAGCAAAATTTTCAATCACTATAGATGGAGAAAACAAGATATTCCATGACAAAAACAGATTTAAACAATACATATCCACAAATCCAGCACTACAGAGGTTCTGGAAGGAAAACTCCAACCCAACGAACATACCTACTCTCATAAAAAACACTGGCAGTAGTTAATTTAATTTTACCAAACACAAAAAGAAACAGGAGGGCAAAATCCACATGCAATGATATCACCAACAATATCCAAAACAAAGAAGAACCAATGAACAATGGACATTAATATCCCTAAATGTCAATGGTCTTAACTTATCCATAAAAAGATATAGGCTAACAGAATGGATATGAAGACAGAATCCATCCTTCTGCTCTTTACAAGAAACACACCTCAACTTCAAAGACAGGCGATACCTCAGAGTAAAAGGATGGGAAAAAAATTTCCAATCAAATGGGCCCAAGAAACAAGCTGGTGTAGCAATCCTAATATCTAACAAATTAGACTTCAAACTAAAATCAATCAAAAGAGATGAAGAAGGGCATTTCATACTCATCACAGGAAAAGTCCATCAAGATGAAGTCTCAATCCTGAACATCTATGCCCCAAATAAGAAGGCACCCACATTTGTAAAAGAATCATTACTAAAGCTCCAACCACACATAAAACCACACACACTTATAGTAGGAGAATTCAACACCCCATTATACCACTAGACAGGAGCACCAGACAGAAACTTAACAAAGAAACACGGGATGTGACAGAAGTTATGACCCAACTGGGTTTAACAGATATCTATAGAGCATTCCATCCAAACACAAAAGTATATGCCTTCTCAGCACCACATGGAACCTTCCTAAATTTGACCCCATAGTTGGCAGCAAAGCAAACCTCCACAGTTACAAAAGAATTGAAATAACCCCCTGTATCTTATCAGATCACCATGCATTAAAGCTAGAATTCAACAGCAATACAAATTACAGAAAACCTACATATTCGTGGAAAATGAATAACACCCGGATACACCATTCCTGAGTTGAGGAAGAAATAAAAATGAAATTAAAGATTTCCTAGAATTTAATGAGAATGTAGACACAACATACCCAAACTTATGGGACACTCTGAAAGCACTGCTAAGAGGAAACTTCATAGCACTAAGTGCCCACAAAAAGAAACTGGAGAAAAGTCACATTAGAGAATTGGCAGAACAACTGAAAGCTTTAGAGCAAAAAGAAGCAAACACACCAACGAGGAGTAGACGCCAGGAAATAATCAACCTGAGGGCTGCAATCAATAAACTAGAAACTAGGAAAACAGTACAAAGAAACAATGAAACAAAGAGTTGGTTCTTTGAGAAGATCAACAAGATAGACAAACACTTGCAAAACTAACCAAAAGGCAGAGAGAGAGAGAGAGAGAGAGAGAGCAGGAGACGAACGAGAGCATGCTAATTAACAAAATCAGAAATGAGGGGGATATAACAACGGACACTGAGGAAATCCAGAGAATCTTTAGGTCATACTTTGAAAACCTGTACTCCACAAAATTTGAAAATCTAAAGGAAATGGACAGTTTTCTGGATAGATATCACTTACCAAAATAAAACCAATATCAGATAAGCAGTTTAAATCGGCCTATAACCCCAATTAAATAGAAGCAGTCATCAAAAGCCTTCCAACCAACAAAAGCCCAGGGCCAGATGGCTTCACTGCAGAATTCTACCAGAAATTCAAACAAGAGCTAATTCCAGTACTCCTCAAACTGTTCTACACAATAGAAGCAGATGGGATATTGCCAAACTCTTTCTATGAGGCTACAATCACTTTGATACCCAAGCCACACAAAGATATGACTAACAAAGAGAACTACAGACCGATATCCCTCATGAACATCGATGCTAAAATACTCAATAAAATATTGGCAAATCAAATCCAAGAACATATCAGAAAAATCACCATGTTCAAGTAGGCTTCATCTCAGGGATGCAAGGATGGTTCAACATATGAAAATCCATCAATGTAATCCACCATATAAACAAACTGAAAAAGAAAAACAACATGATCATCTCACTAGATGCTGAAAAAGCATTTGACAAAATCCAACATCCCTTCATGATATCGATCTTGGGGAGAACAGGAATAACAGGAACATATCTAAACATGATAAACGCAATATACACCAAACCAATAGCCAACATCAAACTAAATGGAGAGAAATTCAAAGTCTTTCCTCTAAAATCAGGAAGAAGACAAGGCTGCCCACTCTCTCCATATCTCTTCAATATTGTAAGTGAAGAGCTAGCTAGAGCAATAAGACATGAATAGGGGATCATAGGGATACAAATTAGCAAGGAAGAAGTCAAACTTTCATTATTTGCAGATGACATGATAGTCCACATTAGTGACCCGAAAAACTCTACCAGGGAACTCCTACAGCTGATAAACACCTTCAGCAAGGTAGCTGGATAAAAAAATTAACTAAAATGTCAGTAGCCCTACTAAATACAGATGATAAATCCAATGAGAAAGAAATCAGGGAAACATCACCTTTCACAATATCCACAAGCAACATAAAATATCTTGGGGTAATACTAACCAAAAAAGTGAAAGAGCTGTACAATAAGAACTTTGAGACTTTAAAGAAAGAAATTAAAGAAGATACCAGAAAATGGAAAGATCTCCCATGCTCTTGGGTAGGTAGAATTAACATAGTAAAAATGGCAATCCTGCCAAAAGCAATCTAGAGATTCAACACATTCCCCATCAAAATCCAAACACAGTTTTTCACAGACATTGAAAGAACAATACTCAACTTTATATGGAAAAATAAAAAGCCCAGGATAGCCAAAACAACTTTTTACAATAAAGGATCTTCTGGACGCATCACCATCCCCGACTTCAAGCTCTACTATAGAGCCATAGTTCTGAAAACAGCTTGGTATTGGCACAAAAATAGACTGATAGACCAATGGAATAGAATTGAAAACCCTGATATTGACCCACGCACCTATGAACACCTTATTTTTGACAAAGGTGCTAAATCTATACAATGGAAAAAAGATAGCATCTTCAACAAATGGTGCTGGCACAATTGGATTTGGACATGCAGATGATTGCAGATAGATCCATACCTGTCACCATGCACAAAACTTAAGTGCAAATGGATCAAAGATCTCAGCATAAATCCAGCCACACTGAATCTTCTAGAAGAGAAAGTGGGAATTACCCTTGAACAAATTGGCAGAGGACACCAGCCTGAACATTACGCCAGTAGCACAGACACTGAGGACTGCAATTAATAAATGGGACCTCCTGAAACTGAGAAGCTTCTGCAAGGCAAAGGACACAGTCAGGAAGACAAAACGACCACCTACAGAATGGGAAAAGATCTTCACCGATCCCACATCTGATAGAGGGCTGATTTCCAAAATATACAAGGAGCTCAAGAAGCTAGCCACCAAAACACCAAACAATGAAATTAAAAAGTGGGGTGCAGAACTAAATAGAGAATTCTCAACAGAGGAATCTGAAATGGGTGAAAGACACTTAAGAAAGGGCTCAAAATGCTTGACCATCAGAGAAATGCAACTCAAGACAACACTGAGATACCAACTCACGCCTGTCAGAATGGCTAAAATCAAAAATACCAATGACAATCTAAGCTGGAGAGGTTGTGGAGAAAAAGGTCACTCCTCCATTGCTGGTGGCAGTGTGAATTTTTGTAAGACCACTCTGGAAATCACTATGGTGGTTGCTCAGAAAAATGGGAATCAGTCTACCTCAAGATCCAGCTATTCTTCTCTTGGGTATATACCCAATTAGTGCATGTTCATACAACAAGGACATATATGTTCAACCATGTTCATAGCAGCATTGTTTGTAATAGCCAGAACCTGGAAGCAACCTAGATGCCCCTCAACTAAAGAATGGATAGAGAAAATGTGGTACATTTCACAATGGAGTACTACTCAGCAGATAAAAGCAATGGAATCTTGAAATTTGCAGGCAAATGGATGGAACTAGAGGAACCATCCTGAGTGAGGTAACCCAGTTACAAAAAGACAAACATGGTATGTACTTACTCATATATGAATTTTAGACATAGAGCAAAGGATTACCAGCCTATAATCCTCTTCACCAAAGAAACAAGGAAACATGAAGGACTCTAAGGGATAAATGGTCCCCAGGAATGGTAAGTGGCTTGAATTCCTGAGCTAATTGGGAGAGGGAGCTGCCACAATAAGAGCAAGAGAAGAGAAGTAGAGGAGAGGAAATGGAGGAGCAGAAATATTGAGTTGAGGGAAGAATAGAGGAAAGAGAGCAGGATGAGAGATACCAAATCAGAGGGAGCTACGATATATCTTCAGAGACCTACAAGGAGGACACGATCTGACAATTCAGGCAATGGTGGAGAGGATAACGTAAACGCCCTTCCCCTAAAGTTGAACTTTCTCAAGAGAGCTTCTCTGTTCTTACCAGGGATTAACATACACAGAATGAGAGTTCTGATAATAAGGAAATAAAATAAAATAAAAATGAAACTATAGATTATGTAATCAATTACAATTTGGTATTGTTTTATCAGAACTTACTTATGCATATTATGTATGGAAAAAAGGATATTTTGAGACATAAAATCCTTTGTTGTCAGACATATAAACCATTTCCTGGGATTCAGTAAGTGCTGTTAAATCGACTTGAGAATAATCAGTTCTATCATCAACTATTATCATGGAAATGCAATCTTTATACTTCTGTTCACAAATCTCACCTCAATTAAGCCAATTTAAGAACTTTGTTTCAAAGTTCTGCTTTTCTTTATCAGGGTTAAACAATGACCACATCAGCCAGTAGGTGGCAACCGTAGGATAGCAAATAGGGTCTTGTCTTGACAGGTTGTCAGCTCCAGGATGATATATTTTCACTCTTACAAATTTCTATTTTTGTACTTAGATGAAAGAAAATGCTTCATTAAAATTCAAATAACTAATTGTAAGCTTCATTATTTAAACTTCAGAGGAGCTATCCCCGTGTTAAACCCAGTAACTTATGGAAAGTGAACCGAAAGTGATTTGGTGGGTTCGTGTTAGCTTCCCCTCATAAGTTTCTGCTTTCATGTATTAGTACCAGTGTGAAAAAAACAACAAAATCAAACTATGTTAGGTAGATACTGTCCTTGAGAAACCAGTTCCCAAAGAAAAGTAAAACAAAGAAACAAAACAAAACAAAAAAACAGATAATATACAAACAATCAACATAAATTAGATTTTAGCTTTAGGTACAATTAATACCTAAAGAGTAGTAATTAAATGAGTGAAATTATTCCATATCATAGTAAAGAAAATAAGTATTTAAAGAAAATAAACATTTCGTTAAAACACTCCTTTAAAATTTTAACTGTTTGGTGTCATTAAAATTTTGCGTCATTATTTTGCTAATTCCTGGAATGAAACAATAAATAATATCCATATAAATGTTATATTCCTGATTTAAAAGACGAAATAGATTAAAATATGGATTATATTTAGGGTTTCAGTAATAGGAGCAGACACACCCAAGGATTTCTATTTCTATGGACACAAATGTATTATCGCAGACACCACTTTAACTTGTTTCCAAACTACTTTCTTTTATTTATTTATTTATTTATTTTATTTTATTAGTTCTATTAGGGAACAAGCTTATTTCAAGTCACTTCTCCCTCTCCCTCCCCTCACCCCCAATCCTCCTCCCCCCCCACCCCACCCCATCCACCCACCACTCCCCAGGCAGGGTAGGGCCCTCAACAGTGGCTCTGCAAAGTCCACCAAGTCTTCCTATGCTAGGTCCTGGGCCCTTCCCCATGTGTTCAGGGCCAGAGTGTAACCCTTCATGTGGGATGGGCTCTCAAAGTCCCTTCTTGCACCAGGGAAGCATACTAATCCACCACCAGAGACTCCCTGGAGTGCAGAGGCCTCCTTATTGACATCCATGTTCAGGGGTCTGGATCAGTCTTGTACTGGCCTCCCTGACAGCATCTGGGGTGGAAGTGCTCTCCCTTGGTCAGGTCAACTGTTCCTGTGGGTTTCTCCAACCTGGTACAGACCCCTTCGTTCTTCATTCCTCCCTCTCTTCAACTAAATTCCCGATTGCGGCTCAATGTATATCTGTGGATGTCTGTCTCTGCTTCCTTCAGCCACTGGGTGAGGGCTCTAGGATGCATAAAGAGAAGTCATCAATCTCATTTTAGGGGAAGGGCGTTTGGGTTATCCTCTCCACCATTGCCTGGATTGTCAGCTCATGTCATCCTTGTAGGTCTCTGGAGATCACCCTGGTTCCAGATCTCTTCTCGGACATATAGTGGCTCCCTCTGATATGGTATCTCTCATCCTGCTCTCTTTACTCTATTCTTCCCCCAACTCAATGTTTCTGCCCCTCCATTTTCTCTCCTCTACTCCTCTTTTCTTTCTCTTATTGTAGCAGCTCCTTCCCCCCACCCTACATTCATGCCCCAAATTAGTTCGGGAGTTCATGCCACTTCCATTCCTGGGGACCATTTATCCCTTAGAGTCCTACGTATTTCCTAGTTTCTTTGGTGAAGAGCATTATAGACTGGTAATCCTTTGCTCTATGTCTAAAATTCATATATGAGTGAGTACATACCATGTTTGTCTTTTTGTGACTGGGTTACCTCACTCAGGATGTTTTCCTCTAGTCCATCCATTTGCCTGCGAATTTCAAGATTCCATTGCTTTTTTCTGCTGAGTAGTACTCCATTGTATAGATGTACCACATTTTCTCAATCCATTCTTCAGTTGAGGGGCATCTAGGTTGCCTCCAGGTTCTGGCTATTACAAACAATGCTGCTATGAACATGGTTGAACATATGTCCTTGTTGTATGAACATGCCCTATTTGGTTATATACCCAAGAGAGGAATGGCTGGATCTTGAGGTAAACTGATTCCCATTTTTCTGAGCAACCGCCCTACTAATTTCCAGAGTGGTCTTACAAGTTCGCACTTACACCAGCAATGGAGGAGTGTTCCTTTTTTCTCCACAACCTCTGCAGCATAGATTGTCATTGGTATTTTTGATTTTAGTCATTCTGACAGGCATGAGGTGGTATCTCAGAGTTGTTTTGAGTTGCATTTCTCTAATGGCCAATGATTTTGAGCCCTTAAGTGTCTTTCACCCATTTCAGATACCTCTGTTGAGAATTCTCTATTTAGTTCTGCACCCCACTTTTTAATTTCATTGTTTGGCGTTTTGGTGACTAGCTTCTTGAGCTCCTTGTATATTTTGGAAATCAGTCCTCTCTCAGATGTGAGATTGGTGAAGATTTTTCCCATTCTGTGGGTGGTCGTTTTGTCCTACTGATTGTGTCCTTTGCCTTGCAGAAGCTTCTCAGTTTCAGGAGGTCCCATTTTTTAATTGCAGTCCTCAGTGTCTGTGCTACTGGTGTAATGTTCAGGAAGTGGTCTATTGTGCCATTTTGTTCAAGGGTAATTCCCACTTTCTCTTCTAGAAGATTCAGTGTGGCTGGATTGATGCTGAGATCTTTGATCCATTTGCACTTAAGTTTTGTGCATGGTGACAGGTATGGATCTATCTGAAATTTTCTGCATGTCTGAATCCAATTGTACCAGCACCATTTGTTGAAGGTGCTATCTTTTTTCCAGTGTATTGATTTAGCACCTTTGTCAAAAATAAGGTGTTCATAGGTGCGTGGGTCAATATCAGGGTTTTCAATTCTATTCCATTGGTCTATCAGTCTATTTTTGTGCCAATACCAAGCTGTTTTCAGAACTATGGCTCTATAGTAGAGCTTGAAGTCGGGGATGGTGATGCGTCCAGAAGATCCTTTATTGTAAAAAGTTGTTTTGGCTACCCTGGGCTTTTTATTTTTCCATATAAAGTTGAGTATTGTTCTTTCAATGTCTGTGAAAAACTGTGTTTGGATTTTGATGGGGAATGTGTTGAATCTGTAGATTGCTTTTGGCAGGATTGCCATTTTTGCAATGTTAATTCTACCTATCCAAGAGCATGGGAGATCTTTCCATTTTCTGGTATCTTCTTTAATTTCTTTTTTTAAAGTCTCAAAGTTCTTATTGTACAGATCTTTCACTTTTTTGGTTAGTGTTACCCCAAGATATTTTATGTTGCTTGTGGATATTGTGAAAGGTGATGTTTCCCTAATTTCTTTCTCATTGGATTTATCATCTGTATATAGTAGGGCTACTGATTGTTTTGAGTTAATTTTGTATCCTGCTACCTTGCTGAAGGTGTTTTTCAGCTGTAGGAGTTCCCTGGTAGAGTGTTTTGGGTCACTAATGTAGACTATCATGTCGTCTGCAAATAGTGAAAGTTTGACTTCTTCCTTGCCAATTTGTATCCCTTTGATCCCCTTTTCTTGTCTTCTTGCTATAGCCAGAATTTCAATTACAATATTGAAGAGATATGGAGAGAGTGGGCATCCTTGTCTTGTTCCTGACTTTTAGAGGAAACGCTTTGAATTTCTCTCCATTTACTTTGATGTTGGCTATTGGTTTGGTGTATATTGCGTTTATCATGTTTAGATATGTTCCTGTTATTCCTGTTCTCTCCAATATCTTTATCATGAAGGGATGTTGGATTTTGTCAAATGCTTTTTCAAGCATCTAGTGAGAAGATCATGTTGTTTTTCTTTTTCAGTTTGTTTATATAGTGGATTACGTTGATAGATTTTCGTATGTTGAACCATCCTTGCATCCCTGGGATGAAGCCTACTTGATCATGGTGGATGCTTTTTCTGATATGTTCTTGGATTCGTTGGCCAATATTTTATTGAGTATTTTAGCATCGATGTTCATGAGGGATATCGGTCTGTAGTTCTCTTTGTTAGTCATATCTTTGTGTGGCTTGCGTATCAAAGTGATTGTAGCCTCGTAGAAAGAGTTTGGCAATATCCCATCTGCTTCTATTGTGCAGAACAGTTTGAGGAGTACTGGAATTAGCTCTTGTTTGAATTTCTGGTAGAATTCTGCAGTGAAGCCATCTGGCCCTTGGCTTTTTTTGGTTGGGATGCTTTTGATTACTGCTTCTATCTCATTAGGGGTTATAGGTCGATTTAAACTGTTTATCTGATCTTGGTTTAATTTTGGTAAGTGATATTTATCCAGAAAGCTGTCCATTTTCTTTAGATTCTCCAATTTTGTGGAATACAGGTTTTTAAAGTATGACCTAAAGATTCTCTGGATTTCCTCAGTGTCCATTGTTATATCCCCCTTTTCGTTTCTGATTTTGTCAATTAGAACCAACTCTTTGTTTCATTGATTCTTTGTACTGTTTTCCTAGTTTATACTTTGTTGAGTTCGGCTCTCAGGGTGATTATTTCCTGGCGTCTACTCCTCCTTGGTGTTTTTGCTTCTTTTTGCTCTAAAGCTCTCAGTTGTTCTGTCAATTCTCTAATGTGACTTTCCTCCAGTTTCTTCATGTGAGCACTTAGTGCTATGAACTTCCCTCTTAGCACTGCTTTCAGGGTGTCCCGTAAGTTCAGGTATGTTGTGTCTACATTCTCATTAAATTCTAGGAAGTCTTTAATTTCTTTTTTATTTCTTCCTCAACTCCTGGTATGGTGCAATTGGGTGTTATTCATTTTCCACGCAAATGTAGGTTTTCTGCAATTTGTATTGCTCTTGAATTCTAGCTTTAATGAATGGTGGTCTGATAAGATACAGAGAGTTATTTCAATACTTTTGTAACTATGCAGGTTTGCTTTACTGCCAACTATGTGATCAATTTTTGAGAAGATTCCATGTGGCGCTGAGAAGAAGGTATATTCTTTTGTGTTTGGATGGAATATTCTATAGATATCTGTTAAACCCAGTTGGGTCATAACTTCTGTCAGATCCTTTGTGTCTTTGTTAAGTTTCTGTCTAGTGGTTCTGTCCAATAGTGTAAGGGGGTGTTGAAGTCTCCTACTATAAGTGTGTGTGGTTTTATGTGTGGTTTGAGCTTTAGTAATGTTTCTTTTACAAATGTGGGTGCTTTCGTATTTGGGGCATAGATGTTCAGGATTGAGACTTCATCTTGATGGACTTTTCCTGTGATGAGTATGAAATGCCCTTCCTCATCTCTTTTGATTGCTTTCAGTTTAAAGTCTAATTTGTTAGATATTAGGATTGCTACCCCAGCTTGTTTCTTGAGCCCATTTGATTTGAAAATTTTTCCTATCCTTTTACTGTGAGGTATCGCCTGTCTTTGAAGTTGAGGTGTGTTTCTTGTAAACAGCAGAAGGATGGATTCTGTCTTCATATCCATTCTGTTAGCCTATATCTTTTTATGGGTAAGTTAAGACCATTGACATTTAGGCATATTAATGTCCATTGTTCATTGGTTGTTCTTTGTTTTGGATTTATTGTTGGTCGTACCATTGCGTGTGGATTTTGCCCTCCTGTTTCTTTTTGTGTTTGGGAAAATTAGATTATCTATTGTCAGTGTTTTTTTGAGTGTAGTTATGTTCATTGGGTTGGAGTTTTCCTTCCAGAGCCTTCTGTAGTGCTGGATTTGTGGATATGTATTGTTTAAATCTGTTTTTGTCGTGTAATATCTTGTTTTCTCCATCTATAGTGATTGAAAGTTTTGCTGGGTACAGTAGTCTGGGTTGACATCCATGCTCCCTTAGTGCTTGTAGGGTATCTATCCAAGACCTTCTGGCTTTCAGAGTTTCCATTGAGAAGTCGGGTGTGATTCTGATTGGTTTGCCTTTATATGTTACTTGGCCTTTTTTCTTTGCTGCTCTTAATATTTTCTCTTTATTCTATAGATTTGGTGTTTTGATTATTATGTGTCGGGGGGATTTCTTTTTGTGGTCCAGTCTGTTTGGTGTCCTGTAAGCTTCTTGTACTTTCATAGGCATATCCTTCTGTAGGTTGGGGAAGTTTTCTTCTATGATTTTGTTGAATATGTTTTCTGTACCTTTGAGTAGTGTTTCTTCACCTTCTTCTACACCTATTATTCTTAGGTTTGGCCTTTTTACGGTGTCCCATATTTCCTGGATATTTTTTGTTAGGGATTTGTTGGACTTGATGTTTTCTTTGGTTGATGAATGTATATCCTCTAGCGAGTCTTCAATAGCTGAGATTCTCTCTTCCATCTCTTGAATTCTATTGGATATACTTACATCTTTAGTTCCTGATCATTTATCCAGCCTTTCCATTTCCAGCATGGTCTCATTCTGTGTTTTCTTTATTGTGTCTATTTCAGCTTTCATGCTTTGAACTGTTTCAAGAGCTTCCTTCACTTGTTCGGATGTTTTTTCTTGGCTTTCTTTAGATTCTTTAAGAGATTTATTTATTTCTTGGATTTTTTGGTTTGTCTTTTCCTCCAATTTGTTTAATTTTTTGTTTCCCTTTTCTTCTATTTCTTTAAGGGATTTTCTTGTTTCCTCTTTAAAGGTCTCTAACATCTTGCTGAGATAATATTTGAGGTCCATCTCATCTTCATGCTCTGTGTTGGGCTTTTCAGATCTTGCTGGAGTGGAATCCCTAGATTCTGGTGGTGTCATATTGGTCTTTCTGTTGTTGAGTGAAATCTTGTTCAGTCTTCTCCCCATATCTTCTTTTAGTGGGTGCAGGTGGGGTCTCTCTGTCCCCTCTTGTGGCCCAGTGGTGTGTGTGGGCCAGGAATTCAATGTCCACAACCCTGGATGGTCTTGACACTCCTGGTAATTTCCTCACTAGTTCCTAGTTCCTTGGTCGGTCGGCGGAATGGAAGAGTTGGGTGCTAGCAGATTCGGGGTGCAGGGAGCTCCTCCTTGCCTAGGCGTGTCCAGCCCAAGCCTGCAGGTGCAGGCGGGGGTTGGGGGTTGGGGGTGGTCGGGGCATATGGTGTTTTGGGCTGGATTCGGGAGCAGGCAGAGACTCACTCACATAGTTCCTCGGTGGTTGGCGGCGGAATCCCAAACTACTTTCATGTTTTGAATAAGAAGAAGGTGATTTTCATGCATTATAAAACTGTATTTGAATGGTAAGTGATGTTTTATTATTTTTAAATAGCTGACATTATAAATGGATATAAGGCCCATGTTTGCAGGGCATTTTGACAGAATTGATATAAGTTGTTACACTTAATGAAGATCTCTCCATACAGGTAAGATTATCATCTAGATAAGTCTGCACTGGAAAGAAGCTAAGTGCCCAGCTCCTCATCTTCCACTTGGCAGTGCCACTGGCTTAAAGTACTGGTAACCTGTGGAAACACAGGAATCTCATCAGCTACTTATTTTCCTCCCATTTGTATGGTGACTGCCCATTTCCTCCACAGAGCCTTCCTTAACTGACTGCTTCCACCAGGTACACCATGGTTACTTATAATACCAATCATCTTGTTGTGGTTTGTTTGGCTCTTTATGTACTTGACCTTATACCCTATTAAATAATGGATACTGTAGCTGCTCAATAAACATTTATGCCATCAATGAACAGCATAATGAATTAATAGTCAAATCTATGTAAGCCTCCCTTCTAGTGATAAAAATGCTTTAAAATATAATGGAAAGCACTCAGGATAAAATTGTATTTATTTTTACATTTACGTTTATAATTTTTGAGAATTTCTACCATGAGTGCAGTATTTACATCATCCTCATCCATTCAGCTTCACCCCAAACTCTTCTGTGCCTCTCCTTAAACTGATTGATTAATTATTTGAATGACCTCAGGGAAAACTATCAATTGACAGGAGCCTGCCAGGCATTTATATGAATGAAGTAATTCCTGGATTTTTATTTAACTTAATATTAACAAAATTAGGAACAATCAATAGAATATGATAACGATGACATTATTAATACTATGACACTAATGATAATATTGCAATTTTACAACATGAATCCATAGATTCCATTGCTTTCTTGCATTTGTCCACAGTAGTTGCGGTCGCGAGGCCTTGATGTGATTGCAAGGGTGTGGATACAATAAACTGCTTCCAAGAAAGAAGAAAAAATGATTATTCTGAGTCATAAAAAATCATTATATTTAATGTGCAATAAACACTTATATGCATAACTTCATATCTATAATGCTATTTTATTTGTAGTTTTAATTAAATATAATGTACCTTTAGTATTTTAGGAAACTCGTCAAGAATTACTTAATTACTACATTCCCTCTGACATGTTCATACATACATTCACTCTCTAGGAATATATAGTTTAACTATTTAGTATGAGAAATTCACAATACTTATTTGTAACTATTTTATTTTACTCAAATGTTTCTTATTTATGTTTTAAATGCATGCTCTAAGATTCATAATGATTTTAAATGCATCTGCTTTGTGAATAATAAGTGACCATCCATACTAAAAGGATTGTGATGATATCAGGTAGTTAATCATTTGGGCACATTGCTTTCCTGTCTTTCCGGTTGACTAGCCTTAATAATTAATGTTAAGAAGGTGGTTTCTGGGGCAAAAGCATAAAATAAAAGTGTGTTCATTTGTTACATATGCCTACAGCTATATTTTCTTGGTGGCCAACAAGTGACATCAATCAATACAGTCATGGTCATTTAAATTCCTAAGGGACAGGATGGAAACCCACGTTTGGAAACCAAGGATATTTTTAGGGAGACACTGAGTGTCTCTTTTCCTTTTCCTTTCATTTGAAGAAATAATTAGAATAAAATCAAAGAATCAAAAGGCTCCTTGGACACTGAAGTCATGCTGTAAGCATGGAGACAATGGGCATTTTGCCATGTGAGGGAGCAGCTGTCTTGAGTGAGATATTCTTTAGGGAAGTGGTAAGGAAGTAACTGGAAGTCTCTTTCTATGCAGTGAGGGTGAACTTTAGAATGACTATTTATTCCTAATTTCTCTTGATATAAATATACTAAATTCATCACAAATGATTACTTATTCTTAAATGCTTTGCCACTAGCAACTTGAAACAATTGCTTGTATTTTCCTGATACACTCTTCAAATACTTTCTATTCAATCAACATTCATGTTTAATTCACAGAATGGAAAATAGTGTATATATTCCCAAATAAATTTTTTATGAAATTTCAGAAAAAAGTCAAATTTTCATACACATTGTAGTTTTATTACCTGAAAAACTCACATGGAATCATAGATAGAAAAACATATAATTTTTAAAATATCTGAAAATTATCATTGTTTATGGAGAGAGAGAGAAAGAGAGAGAGAGAGAGAGAGAGAGAGAGAGAGAGAGAGAGAGAGAGAGAGAGAGAGAGATTGTCAGGGGAGATGATGGTGATTAAAATCTAGTGACCTCTTAAATTAATTACTCCTCTGTTGCTGTGATAAAACACCATGACTAAGGCAACACATGAAAGGAATGATTTTTCTTATTGTTACATAGGCTTGGAGTCTGTAATGTCTGCAAGCAGACATGGCAGCTGGAACAGGATACTGAAAGCTCACATCTTGGACCACAAACATGAAGCAGAGAAAACAAACTGTCACCATGATGTTCTTCCCATTTTGGGTGGAACAAATAACCATGATCAAAATCCTTTGAAAATACAATCTTTGGAATCAAGCACTTCAAACTCAGTTTGTGTCTGTCTGATTCTTGATCACAGTGACAGAGAAAAAACAAACCCAATACGTAACCATATCTATCTATCTATCTATCTATCTATCTATCTATCTATCTATCTATCTATCTATCTGTCTATCTGTCATATATATTCTGTCTATCCATCTCTCTATCTCACATATGTATACTGAGGATTCGAGTCAAGATTACATATATACAAAAGGATATATTCTACCACTGAGGTAAACTTCCATTTTCCTTCATTGTTATTAGTTATAAAATTATACATATTTCCTATACTGTTTGTCTGAGTGTTCTGAAGGAAAAGTTTTAACTCTCAATACTAACATACAGAGAAATATACGTTGTGAAAAGTAGTTGTGCACCAACACATGCTAATTAACATGGCTGGTCTTTGTCAACTGCATTCACTAACATCTACCAACCAACTCCAATTTCAAGAACGTTAAATGACCAGAGAAAAAGCTTAATATACACTGGCTGGAAATACTGTGTTTCTGAGGCAGTATAGTGTTGTATGCTTAAATTTCCAATACCATACATGTCATATCTGAAAGTTAATATTCAAATTAAATGAACTAAAAATTTCTGTGCACCAACATATGATATACAATCTTTGGTTATTTTACTGCAAAGTTTCACTTATTAAAGAAATATATGGTTTCAGCGAAGATTATCCCAGTAACTCCAAACTCTCAAGAACATGAAGCACTATGGTTATGAATATGAGAAAGGTTGAAGATACAAAGATTTAAAAATCAATGTGGCCTGCATACCTAGAGTTGTCTCACTAAAATGGTGTCATTTCATAGGCAGTGCTAAATAAGGGCTGATGAATTTGTTACTGTTACTTCTTGACAGCTTTTAGTATTTGTTCATTTATTTAGCTAGTTAGTCTGTTCTTATATAATGTATGCAATGTTCTGCCTTCCGGTATGCCTGCACTGCAGGCCAGAAGAGGGCACCAGATCTCTTTATAGTTGGTTGGGAGCCACAATGTAGTTGCAGGGAATTGAGCTCAGGACTTCTAGAAAAACAGACAATGTTCTTAACATCTGAACCATCTCTCTACCCTTGGATGTTATTTTATAAAATTAATTAATGAGCAAGAATGCTGATTTTCTAGTTAATATGTAAGAATGCAAATAAACAAACAACCACACAAATGAATCACTCAATAAATAAAATAAAACAAGACCTGAATGGCATGGAGCAGCTGTTGTTGGCCCCTTCTCCGAACACTGACTTTGAATTTCACCTTCACCTCCTCTTCACATACCACCCATACCTGCCCTATTGTTATGTTTAAGATGTGTTATGTTCGCTGGGCATTGGTGGCGCATGCCTTTAATCCCAATACACGGGAGACATAGGCAAGCCGATCTCTGTGAGTTCGAGGCCAGCATGGTCTCCAGAGAGAGTGCCAGGACAGGCTCCAAAGCTACACAGAGAAACCCTGTCTCGAAAAACAAAAAAACATATGTGTTATGTTTATTTATGCTGTGTAATATTTTTTTTAGTGACACAAAGATGTTTCTGCAGTGGCATCTTAGTTTTCCAGTGAAATTACAGTAGTGTCCACATCCTATGGATACAGTTTCAAATGTGCAGAGGTGAACCCTTATAAGGAATAGGAAGAGATGGCTGACTCTTTTGGTTCATGGTGACAGCACTGGAAGGGCAGAGACTGCATTTCTACAGCAGGATGACCAGAGCAGGTATTTCCTATTATTTGTGTAAGTACTTCACTAAAAAAATACCTGTTTATCATTAATCTTGGGTCTTGCGGACTCATTTTAACCCCACCTTCATGTGTTGTAGTCTTTAATGTTACATTTGTTGAACTATGTTAAGGTGAGTTACTTTACATTTCTGAAACACCTGATTGGTCTAATTAAGAGAGAGAATAAATAGGAAGAGAAACAAAGGGTCTAGAAAAGAGTGAGGATTGAGAAAAGGAGAAGGAGAGGAGGACACAAGGGGCAGGCACCCAGTCACATGGCAGGCAAGAGAGTAAGAAGGAAAGAAAGACATACAGAATAAAGAAAGGTAAAAAGCCAGAGGCAAAAGATAAATACAAATTTGATAACTCAAGTTAGGAAAGATGGATAGAAACAAGGCAAATGAAGGGTAGCATTCGTAAGTAATAATACAGCTCCATGAAACCTACAGAAACAGTTGCCCTGACCTAGTGAGAGCAAGGGACTCCTGTTTTAAGCTGGGGACCCAACATTGGACCAAACCAAGCCCTCTGAATGTGGGTGCCAGTTAGGATTCCTGGGCAGACTATAGGGCCTCTGCTGTGGAGCCAGTGTTTATCCCTATTGCACAGATGTACTTTTGGAGCCCATTCTCTATGGAGGGAAACTATTCCAGTCGAGATACATGGAAGAGTGCCTAGGTCCTTCCCTAAATAATGTGACAGACTTTGAGGATTCCCCATGGAAGGCCTCAATATCCTTGGGAATTAGGTGGGGATGGGTTGGGGGGTCAGTGGGGCATGGGAGGATGAGAGGGAGAGGGAATGGCGGATTTATGTGTAAAATAAAATTGTTTATAAGTAAAAAAGGCATACAGCTATAAGTGGTGAATTACCAATAAGTAACCAGATGAAATTTGGGTATTTTTATTATGGCTATGCCTCACTTACAGAGCACCTATCCACCCCCCAGGAAATGGAGTAACTAGTGCAAGCCGATAAAACAGGGAAAAAGTAGGGGCTTCCATATGCCTCCTCTTCCTATTAAACCTCCCTCAATCCCATGACCATGCCCTGGCAGGCATGGTAGGCACACCTGTAGCCAGCCCCTTGTAGGTGTGGCTAGGTTGCCCCCGATAATTCTACTTTTAGTCTAAAAGAGGATTGAAACAAAAGAGTGTAAAGTATCCATAATCATAAGTGTGAAATACAAGAAGACACAATAATCTTCTATGTCACATCCTAACTATGACTATTTTAACTAAACCCTAAAGTCATCTGAAAGAGGTGTGCAAACCTGAATTCCTCCTTCCAATCCCAACCCTAAACAATAGGAAACTATCCTTAGTGACAATAATGGGGGGAAGGGCCTAGTATACTCCAATTTACTTCCGGTTGAAATGGGACTGCTATAGCTCCCTGGGGTCCTGTAAGAAGTAATTGTTAGCATGGTGAATGTCTTGATAGGATTGAATCCAGTCCATGTTTGATGGGATTCTTTTAATTGAAGATCTAGGTTAAATCCTCAACTAGATTAAACTTCTTTTGTTGATTGAAGTCAGTACCCGAAACTCTGGCTCCTGTGTTAGTTGAAAGGAAGCATGTTGAATCTAGTGTAGTCGAGGAGGTATTGTCCATTTTCTTTTTGGATGGTCCAGGGGTTGCTGTAAGGCAAGTCTTCATTGGCTGTGTGGTACTCAAATATAAATGTTAGCAGAGACATTTTTACTTGTATATGGATGCATACCGGGAAAGTTAACAATGGGAAAATCACAATTATGAGAGTCAAGAAGGACAAGTGACATTCCCAATTTTCGCTTATTCTGTATTACATCAATAGGCTTCTTAACATAATGCACTCTGAAGTTTATTTTAACAATGTGCTTGGATTTAGAGGAGGAAAACCAAATCCAACTCTAAATCCAACTTTGATTTATTGAATGGGGTCTAGGAAACAAAGAGAAATAGGTGTAGATTCATTTATGAAATTTTAACATGTGACAATTTTCTTTTGTAGGATGGTTATAGCTACCTTATCTGTTCCTCATATAATGCCCTTTGACTTCTGGAGATGAGATTTCCTGTGAAAAAAAAAAGACTTCCCTTTCCTTTGTGAGGTGTTCATCTAGTTCATGAGATATACATTTGTAGAATACCTGTCATTTCTCCTTGTCAGTGGGTTTTTCATTCTCAACTTGAATCTTGATCAAGTTTGAGGGTATCCAAAGTTTTCTTCTCCTGTGGAAACAAAGGCAAAACCCCTTCCCCAGTGTCCCTCATGTCCTGGTTTCCATACAGAAAGTAGTACATCTTTGAAGTACACAGGCTGAATTAGTTCTGCAGTATTATTCCTTAGTCCAGTGTCTTTCTGCAGCTTTTTTTTCCATTCTCATTACCGTCAAGAAAGTTTAGTGTTAATAGGGCATTATGTAACTTATGTTTGGGGGGATTTGTTCCAACAGTCTGTTTATAGAGCATTTCTTTTATTGTTCTGTTAGATCTCCCTGCCATTGCTTGTCCTGTGGGACTGTGTGGTATACTGGTCACATGCTTTATGTTATAATATTTGAAAAAATGCTCCATTTTAGTGGATACACATGCTGGAGCATTGTCAGGTTTATTTGTGCAGGTGTAGTCATAACAGCCATAACGTCTAGCAGGTGTGTAATGACAGAATCATCCTTTTCAGAGCTAAGAGCAGTACCCCATTTGAAAGCCTGAAAATGTGTCTGTAGTATGATGCACATATTTTAAATTTCCAAATTCTGTAAAGTGAAAGGCATCCATCTGCCAAACCTCATTTTTCCGAATCCCTTAAGGTTACAGGCTGCTGACAATGGAGCTAGATTATAAAAAAGACAGTTAGGACAGTTTCTCACTATCTCCTTGGCTTGTTGCCAAGTGATGGATAAGTCCTTTTTCAAATTTTTCTTAATTAAAATAACATTTCTTATGAAATTCTGAAGCTTCTAATACATTTCCTAATAATAAGTGATCAATCTCATCATTCCCTTATGCTAGTGGGCCTGGCAGACCTATATGGGATCTGATATATATATATATATATATATATATATATATATATATATATGAATTGCATATTATTCTTTCTTCTGTACAGAGGCATACAGATTTTGAACTACTTTACTTACCTCACCTGCTTTATAACCTGCTTGCCTGATTTGTTGGCATCAGTGTAGAAGGTCAGAACTCAAGAAATAAGGGTTTGTCATACAATATAAGGAAGGATCCAGATTGTCTTTTTTATGAATTTAATTCTGTCAGTTTTGAGATAATTGTTGCTAATATTTTTCCAAAAAGTCAGTAAGAGCTATCTGCCAGTATTCATTGTTCTACCATAAGGAAGAAATTTCCTCATTATTTCAATGTACTATAATTTCTGCTGGATCATTTCCAGTCAGTTGATGAAGACTTAATTAGTCCTTTTGAATCAAATCAAAAAAAATTTCTATGTATGTCTTTAGTTTTTTATTCTGTGTATGTGGCAGACATATCCATTCCAATATAATATCTTCTCTCTGCATCAGAATCCCAGATGGGTATTCTCTGGAAGGTAAGATGACTAGAATTAGATTAGAGTCTAGATTAGAGTCTACACGATCTAAATGTGCATTCAGTATTCTGCTTTTCACCCATTGTAGTTCTTTTTCTGCTTCAGTGGATAATACTCCTGGACTGTTTAAATCCTTGTCCCCTTTAAGTGCCACTCTTATATGCTTTAAGTCATGTCCTTCCACACCTATTATTGTCTGCAGATGAGAAATTTCCCCTAGTGGTTTCTGAAGACAATTAAAGGTTTGATAACTTTCTCTTCTAATTTGTACCTCTGGAAGTCTGATTCTTTGTAATTCTATCTTGTACCCTAAATAATTAAAAGAATCTTTTGTTTGTATCTTTTCTGGGGCAATCTGTAACACCCAATGAGTCAGAACTTCCTTCACTCTTTCAAACATTTGTTCTAATGATTCTTTTTTAGACACTGCTGAAAGAATATTGCCAATATAACTTAGAAGCTCAGTTTTCCTGGGATATTATTTAATCTTCCTGATGATCAGTTTCTAACCATCCATTGATTAGTTACTTAATCAATATTGGTCTTGACAGGTAATAATAAAGAGCTTCGAGAACTCTCCACAAAACACCAAGATATGCATAAAATTGTAGACTAGCTCATATTGAATATAGATACCTCAGGATGATTGCACATCAGTTTACATCAATAGTCTAACTCCTTGTGCCTTAGACATGAAAATGAAATCATAAGCTTCTCAATACAATAAGACTAGCCACATACTTATTTGAACATAGACCATAGAATCAGTTCTTCTGTATGGGGTTAGCAGTGTCTTCATAGGACGGCTGTTCAAATATATAAAAAAATTAATAAAAATGAATAAATGGAAGTATGTCTAGGAGAAACATATTGCCTTTTGTTTTCTAAGAATTTAGCATTCATTATATCTGACTCAATCTGTACATTATCTCTGTGATTCCCATTTCCTATGGGGGTTCCTTTAAGCTTAACAGCCATCAGATAAATGACCTATAGAGAGGCAAGAAGAAAATTTAGTTTTACCTGATTTAGTTAACTAGGCTAGATCAAACTTCTAGAGTCTGACACTGAGTGCTTTAATTTTTATGTATTTTTCCAATTTTAAAAATTTTATGGCAAGTTGGGCCTCAGAGACCCCAGCTGACATCTGGGGAACCAGCATAGGACCAATTCAGGCACCCTAAAATCAGGTGTCATTTGGGGGCCTTGGGAAGGCTATGGGACATCTTACAGTGGAACCAATACTTTTTCCCTAGAGCAAAATGGTCTTTGGAAGACAATTTCCTATGTAGGGAGGGGCTCTCAAGAGAGATACACTAGATACATGGGGCGGGGACACGGAAGACCCTTCCCAAATGATGTGCCAAATTAGCTTATCCGTCAATGGAGGCCTCATCTTACCTTGGGTGTGGATGGGGGAATGGTGATGGACATGGGAAGATGGGAGGGAGAGGAGGTGGGGATTGGTTTGTAAAACAAGATTATGTGTAATAAGTAAAAATGTATTTTAAAAGATTTTCAATGATGAAATGTCAAAAGGAATAAAAGACTGTTATGATATATGGATGTATGCATTCAACCTGATTTCAATAAGAGTTGACACTAATATTTCTCCAACTAATCAATAAGGGAGAATTAAAGAGACGCTTTCCACTATCTTCTCCAAAGTCAGTAGGAGAATTCTGCCAGACTGGTGACAAGAGCTTTCCTTCCTTAATACCATAAGTCAGGGGAAAAAAAACCCACTCAATCCAACCCTCAGTTTTGCTCTGACTTCTGAGAGGTGTGTTGTACACAGACAGATAAATAATTCTGAGCAAAATGAATAAACAGAACAAATTATCCTAACAGTAAAAGAGGCAGAGACTATAAGTCAACAGCTTATACAACTGATCATGATAATCCTTATTGAAATCACTTGAAACATTCAGAAATTTCAACAGAACATAAACAAGGCCATGTTCATATTCAAGGTGAGTTTTTGCCTGAACACCAAGGAGACAGTTCCAATTGAAAAACCTACAGATGATACATATGAATGGGAGTGTCCAGGCAATGGAGGCACAGGTTTTAATAC
Organism: Cricetulus griseus; assembly: GCF_003668045.3. Lineage (NCBI taxonomy): Eukaryota > Metazoa > Chordata > Mammalia > Rodentia > Cricetidae > Cricetulus > Cricetulus griseus. The sequence continues at coordinate 66,760 of NW_023276897.1, forward strand.
CAGCACTTGGGAGGCAGAGGCAGGCTGATCTCTGTAATTTCTACATCACACTGGACTACAGAGTAAGTGCCACGGGTAAGGGTGCAAAGCTCACAGAGAAATCCTGGGTCAATAAAATACACAAACAAAAAGCAAAAAAAAAAAAAAAATGAAAAAAATGAGGATATAAGGTAAAAAGCCTTATCCTCAAGAGTGTAATTTAGTTATTTTCCAGAAAACAGTTGCAAATGAAGATGACTTTGTTGTGTGTGACATGCCAGTCTCAAAATGTGAATTTTGAGGGGACATGACTAAAGGTAGTGATGAATGCTTTTATCCCAGTACTTGGAAGGCAGAGGCAGGCAGGTCTTTGTGGGTTTGAGGACAACCGGGGCTGCAGAGAGAATGTCATACAGGCTCCAAGGCTACAAATAGAAACCTGGTCTCATAAACCAAAAAAAAAGGGGTGGGGGTGGGGATATAAGATAGGACACTGAGGTCAAGGAATAGAACAGCAGTCTCCCTGGGATGGTTCACAATATTGTGAAAAGTGGCCTCGTTGTCTCAGCCACCAAAAACTCTATAGACAAAAGAGAAAGAGAACTGGGAGCTTTAGAATCCAGGCTCGGGTTCCTGATGAGTCAGCCAATAGGAACAATGTCCAGTCCACACGCCAAAGTGTTTAGGTCAAATAGAGCATTCTGGGGCCATGAAAACAAAATAGCCCTGGAAGACAGCAGTCAATGAGACTGTACCTGGTGTTTCTTGAGTTGAACAGAAAATCCTCTTCCAAATTCGTGCCTTGAGCATTGTCAGTGCACACTGCTTCTGGCACTGGTGTCAGGGAAGTGAACGCTCTGCCTTCACTTGCAAGACTGGCCCCAACTGTCTCTTCACCATGGAGCTCTTGTGGCTTGTACATCCTGATCTGTGACTTGATTGGTGACAGGTACTGAACTAAGCTAGTCAGATTGAGATGACAATCAGGACTCCTTCATTGGTCAGGAGAAGCCACAACACTTGTATCTGCTCTAAGGTGAACTGGCACATGCCTGAAATGTGGACAACAGGTGGGGGTCCTGTGACAGCAGGCTTAGGGCAGAAGGCTTTGTTTGCTCTCTGCCTTTTGTGCACAGCCCAGCCAGTAAGCATCTCTCCCCACTACTTCCCTTCTGGGTCTCATTTAAATTGAGAAATTAGACTTGGTTTCTGAAGGCCAGATGGTGTTTGGATTGTTTCTAGTCTGTCCTGAGTGAAACGGTCATCAGGAAAGATCTGTGAACTGGTGACTTGTGATCACCCATAAATGGAACATCAACAGTACCTCATTAATTTCTGCCTTCAAAGAACTAATAGTCAGAAACAAAAATTCAGGCTCTGATTGAATCTCAAGACCATCAATGCATGCTTATCTTTCTCTTGGAGCACCATCTCTAGTTTAATACAAGTGTTTAGGTCTGTGTTCACCTGTTTACTTTGTCTACACGAAACTGCATCATTAGCTAGTCATGGCTTAATTTGGCTACACTGATCATCAATACTCTGAAATTAAAACAATAGAAAACCTAACCAAACCAAACGATCGTTTCCCTCATCAACTTTGCCCTTTTTCCACTGCTCTTGTGGTGTGTCATTCTGATTCAAAAATTTCTATTTCTCAGTTGTAGAACCATTTCAAATTTATTCTATTTGTTTGTTTTGTTATACTTTAGGAGAATACTGTCAATCACTTGGTAAACTAGTCCTCAAATTCCTGGGTGTACCTTTTACGTTTACCCAGTATTCCTGCCTAAACTGCAACTAGTTCTTCGAAGATTGGTTGGATTTGTGTGTTTTTTAAAAACTTCACACATAAATACTACATCTAGTCTCTCATGCCAACTTCCTTCCTACTTGTGCCTCAGCTTATCCCATGTAAGCCCCAAACATGAACCCTTTATTGAGTTAAATACATGTATATATGTGGTTTTGTGCTCATACATAGACACATATATTTCTAACCTTCTGAATATATTTAGTTTGTTCATTTGTATGGGAATGCAGAATGGACTACAGGGTACTGAACAACCCAAGTGGGAACTTGTCCCTGGAGGAGACTGATTCTCCCTGTCTTCACAGGTACTGATAACCTGTAACACTTTTGGTAGTGTTCCATGTGGAATTGACCCTGATTTTATTTTCATGTGAATTGCTGATGTCATAATTGTATTACATTTGTAACCACCTTACTGAGAGGAAGCACTAACCTGTCCCATAAAACACCTAATTGTCCTTTCTGAGGTCTAGCTTTAGCATGGCATCCTCACTTCTCTGTATTTTGATCAGCTGTGGGTCTTGGTTATAGTCTGGTATTTCAAAAGGAAGGTACTTTGATGAGGGTCACCTGTTATATTTATCTCTGTGTACAAGGATATACATTTGGAATACAATTAGATATTGCATTGGTATAAGAAAATGGAAGTAGAATTTTTCTTCTACTCTCTAGTCCATGACCACTCCAACCAAGGTAAGTTCTCTGGGTTTACAATACCAAACATGTATTACCTTAGCCAGATATGCAGTGAGAACAAGAACTTCTAATTAAATGTAGGGTTTTCATTGTTTCCAGACATTAGCTGAGCAGATTTAACATGGATGATTAATGGATACTTCCTTAGACTTCTCACTGGGAAGAAACAAGCTTAGAACACCATCCTGAGCACATGGGACCCTTCAAAACAACAACAAAATGAAGAGCCAGAGCTAGTTTCTGAGCACAGAAGCAGCCATTGGTTCAATTCTGAGGACCTCATGCATCAGGGTTAGTGCATATGCCTGTAATCCGAGCTCCCATGGGATTTAGAAGGAACAGAAATTCCAGGTCTTCCTTAGCTACATAGAGAGTTTGGGGTCAGCATGTTAGAGGAAATACTGTATCCAAATGAATGTACTTATACAAATAAGTAATATCTTGGAGGGTGACTGATCAGATGTTATATGACTACTCTTAGCAGATGTGTCTGAGCATGGCAATGACACAGGTCCTACCTCCAATGAATGAGAAACCAGCGAGATTTCACAACATCTAGGAGCGGGAATAGCTGGAAAGTGGTGCTAAGGGAGGATTTCATGTGGTGGTTGCTGGTTTCTGCATGTAGAGTCTTTATGCAGCCACCTAAACCATACACAATATAGCCATGCAACGTTTGACAGCTGTATGTGAGGAGTAATCATCTGTCTAAAATGGATCCAGGGGCTAAAAGGTAGCCTAGATAAAAGCCATCCTAATGCAGGGAGAGAGCCAGAGAATTACAGAGGACCCACAACCAGGAAAGTTCCCAAAGTAGAAGGCACAGGCCCTGCAGAGGGCTGACAGGGAGTGACAGGCTGGTGAGAGAAGCAGGGGCCCAAGAAAAGGATGGCTCAGAGTGGGTGCTGACGAGAATCCAACAGGCACAAGAAGGAGTTAGGAGTTGGAACAGGGTCCTGTAGCCCATGGCAAGGGGTCAGGAAAAAGCCAAGATATCAACAGTGATTACTTTGGGTATATTTAGTAACTAATATTTAAGACACACTCAATAAGTTTATATACTAGAATTATGAATATGATTAAACAATAGTTATCTTTAAAACTGAAATCCACATGTGTCTAGGCTAAGAGAGTTTTCCTCCCTAGGGAATGGGCTCCCAAATCCCATTCATCCACCATTAATAAATAGTGGTTACATTGCCAGTGGCCCATAGACTGCCTGGGTCTCCCGATTGACAACCCCATTCAGCGGCCCTGCTTCAGTCTTAGGCAGACTCCTATCCTTTCAGTGGACATTTTTGCTGTAGGGAAAATGCTATCAAAAAGGACTAATATGTGGCTTGTATTTTGTTAGGTCTTTTGGCTCTAGGGTAGGGGATAATTAGCAGCAGACGAATCCTGCTCTCTGTGTGGTTTTGGCTGTGCAAGAGAAAATTCCTGAAATACCTGGTAGCAAAAGACATAGCAATGTATTCTGTGATGGTTTTACTTAAGAAAAAGGGAGCTGAATCCTGATATATGTGGGATTTTGGTCCATGAAAGAGAAAATGACTGGTAGAAATAGGTACTGTGTGAGGGTTTTAGTACAGAAGAGATGGAAGGACCCGCATTTGGTTGCCAGAGTGCGGCTTTGGTTGAATGGAAAGATATCTAGCAGTTCTGAATGAGTGTGTAGTGGCCTGCCTGAATACATGTATATGTGTGTGTATGTGTATGTGTTTGAGAGAGACAGAGAGGGAAATACAGAGACAGAGATATGGAGAGAGACAGTATTTTCTTTTCTTTGGTTCTTTATTTATTTATTTATTTATTTATTTTGGTTTTCTGAGACAAGGTTTCTCTGTGCAGCTATGGATCCTATCCTGACAGTCACTCTGGAGACCAGGCTGGCCTTGAACTCACAGAGATCTGCCTGCCTCTGCCTCCTGAGTGCTGGGATTAAAGGCGTGTGCCACCAACACATGGCTGACAGATAGGGTATTTTCATGGACATTTATACCTAGCAGGAACAGAAAAGTTGCACTGTGTGTGTGTGTGTGTGTGTGTGTGTGTGTGTGTGTGTGTGTGTGTGTGTGAGTGTGTGTGGTGTATTTGCAATGGTTTCTCGAGTGCCCAAATTCAGTTACATTACATGTTATGTAGGGTTAATCTCTTAGGACCTGTCATCTCCCATGTGTGTATGTGCATATGTTTGTCAGTATCTACAGAAGAAGGAATTCTGAGCAGTATCTGATTCCAGACTCTGCAAGAGGAGATTGTGGCTATAGAGCTGTGGACACCTTGAAGGACCTGACCCCTTGCCCTGTGTAGAGGGATTTGGTTGTGAGGGAATGGGAAATGTAATAGGACCTGGAATCATGATCTACTATGGGGGAGGGGCTTTGACTACTGGTGATGGGGCACCTACTTGACCCAACACCCACCTTTCTCTCTCTTGTCCTCATGGGCTCTGTTTCTACCTCTTCTTGACTTCCACTTCCACCCCCTATATCTCTCCTGTATTTGTGTGTATATAATTTGACTCTTCAGGATTTGAAAATTAACAGGCCCTGGTATCGATTTGTGTGTGTGTGTGTGTGTGTGTGTGTGTGTGTGTGTGTGTGTGTGTGTGTGTGTGTGTGCTTTAGGGAAGGCTACAAATTAATGAATGTGATACTTACCCATATGTGTGTGTTAGACCTTGCATTTTAAGGATAAAAGTCAGGACTGACATACAGCATATGGTCCTGTGTTTCGGTGCAGGGACAGATAAGTCTTTGGTTGTTCTGTGCCTTTTGTGCAGGGAAATCCCTGCACTACTCTTTCAGAGTTGTAAAAATACATGGTTTATGAAGGACTGACTTGTGTCTGTACACTTTCTAGTCTGTCCTGAGTGAAAGTGCCATCAGGCAGTATCTTTACAATAAAATGAGATTGATAACATCTTAAATGCCATCATAGAGACGTCATCCAGTAGCTGATGGAAGCAGAAGCAGATACACACAGCCAAGCACTGTGTTGAACTCCTGGAATCCAGTTGTAGAGATGGAGGAGTAATGAGAAAAGGGGTCAATACCATGCTATGGAAACCCACAAAACAACTGGCCAGAAACGTTGGAGCTCAGAGACCCCAGCTGACAGCTAGGGAACCAGCATAGGCCCAACCCAGGCCCCATGAGTGTCACTGCCAGCTGGGGTTCTTGGGCAGTCTATGGGATATCTGGCAGTGACATCTATATTTATCTCTAGTTCACAAATGGTCTTTGGGAGTCCAATACCTATGGAGTGATATTCTCTAAATATAGATACATGGGGGTGGATCTAGGACCTGTCCCAAATGATGTGATAGAGTTAGATTATGCCCCATTGAATGCCCCATCATCACTAATATTTCTCCAACTCTTCAATAATGTAGAAGGAAAGCGACACTTTCCAATATCTTCTACAAAGACTGTAGGAGACTTCTTCCAGACCTTCCATGAATGAGATACAATCTTAGATTTCACAACATCTAGGAGTGTTATTAACTGGATAGTGGTCTCACAACCAGGAAAGGTTCCTTCAGGAGCAGGCACTGTCCCAGGAGAGGACTTTCAGGGAGTGACAGGCAGGTGGGAGTGGCACAGGACCAAGATATTGTTGGAGAAGTGTGGGTGTTAAGAAGAAACCACAGGGCAGAAAATGGAATGGAGTTAGGTGCAAGAACAAGGTCAGGTTGTCCAGGACCTGGGAAGAGGGAAAGTCCAGATATCAACAGTGATTGCTTTGGGTATATTTTGTAGCCAGTATTTAATTCACACTCAGAAAGTTTGTATATTAGAGTAATGAATATTACTAATTAGTGGTTATCTTTGTCTCATCTTACTTATTCACAATTAAGTTTGAATAAGCAATAACTTGGCAAGTCTGCTTGTGCAAAGCCACTCATTTTCAGGATAAGCTAAGGTAAGCTGTGCTTTTGCTAGTGCAGATGGGGTGTGGTGTTTCACATGGGATATTCCAACTGACAGATTAAATAGAATGCTGATATAACAAAGAAAAGGACAACTGATTTTTGGAGATTCCCTACCAAATGGCGGATATACTTGTGGGTTTTTTCCTATATGCAGAAACACAATAGCAAAGTACATGAAAACCAGTATATATCAGGATGGAAAAATGGTTTAGTTGCTAAAATGTTAGTATTAAAGGGAAAGAATATCAGAACCAACATAAAAAGTCAGGCATGGAAGAATTTTGGTAAATTACAGTTCTGGGCAGGTAGATCCAGAGTGAACAGTTATTAAGCATGTGCATACACACACTGTTTTACACACACACACACACACACACACACACACACACACACACACACACACACACACACACACACACACACACACACACACACACACACACACACACACACACACACACACACACACAAGAACACACCACACACTCAATATATATTTGTCTGTGAAGTTGAGGGTGGTTGGGACTTTTGTATTAGTTAACATTCATGGTATCCACAAGCCTTCCCTTTCTCCTTTCCATTACTGTTATAATCTATCTATGTTATAGTTGTATGAGGTTGAGTTAGGGACTTGTTACTAGTTTTGATTACTTCTTCCTAGATTTGGCCTAATTTAGCAGGGATTATCAGTTAACCCCCCACTGCATTTTCTTCCCCAGTATTCCAACACTGTGTTCAAATCTTTGCATTTCTCACCTTCATGTTTACTTGTAATGTATCAGTGAGTCCAAACAAAGTTGCATAATTTATGTGGTGAAAGTCCAAAAACTTCTCTTCTGTTTCACAGCTGCTTACAACCTGGCAAAAGTCCAAAATGTTCATTTCCTCAAGACACAAGGGTAATAATTTCATGAAATCTGAGTGGCTACATAACATGCAGGCTCAGTTTTCCTGAGATGTTATTTAATCTTCCTGATGATCAGTTTCTAAACTTCACATTTGAAGAGTTACCTAATCATTATTGGTCTTCACAGGTGATAAAAAAGAGGTTCAAGAACTCTTGTCAACAAACCAAGATATGCATTTCGTATAGTTGACCACTTTCAGGTCTAATATTCTATATATAATGTATTAGCCATAATGAAAATGAAAATGATAACTTACTGATATATTAATATATATAATATATAAACTATTTTGATAAATATATCTACAGTTTTATACTTATGTAAAATAAGATAGGGTTCTTAGGTTTAAAACCCATGTCATCTATAGCTATTAATTAGTCTGGTAATCTTATACTTGGGTCACTTTCTGGTATTAATACTTAATATTTGCCTGCAACTCCCTGGTACTTTCTATCTTTTGGGCATACCCTTTGCACTGATCCAAATAATTTTTCCAAATTGTTAGTGCTTTCATAAATCCATTGACAGAAATATTCAGCCACTCTCAATTATCAGGAAACCACAAGACTCACAATGAACCCACCCATGTCCAATCTGCATCCCATTTCCTACAATGGCACCTACCCCTGTGTTGTCATGGTGATGATGGTGTACCAGAAGGCTGCAGGGATGATGGTGAACTTGCTTTCTGCAGACCCCTTTTGTGCGAGAAACATAACAGTAGCAAAACTGATGATAGCCATAGTGAGCGAAAAGAGCATGAAGCCCAATTCTGAGGTGCAGTTCTTTGGTGTGTACTGCAGGAAATGCAGACCATGAAAGTGCCAGGAAAACTTAAAGATCCAGAAGACTCAAAAGACTGGGAGTGTGACAAAGGCTCCACTGACATCCTCATTATCTGTCATGACCAGCCCAATGTATTCGGTCAGGATGGCCACCACATCGATGATACTTGTAACACTGAGCTCAAAATGATAATGGCTAGGTGCTATGTCTAGGTGTTATAAGTACTCAAAGGTGAAGATCATGACACAGGTGGTATCCAAGCAGAAGAAGGCCACTGCATACCATTCCCTACAAGGCAGTTCTTTTATGTGGCCTGTGCTAGACACACATGGTACTGTTTCCACCACTTTTGCCATGGCTGAGATTGCAATGAAGAACCCAGTCACATAGCAGAACAGCAGGGCCATGGCGCTAGTGTGAGATTTCTCAAAGGCCCACCAGCCCCTCTGCCTAGCAGTCATGGTGAGCAATTCACTGTCTCCTGTGTTGTCAGTGTCCGCATCACCCTGCAGGCACTCTTCATTCTGCCACCTGAGGTCTTTGCACACCTCATAATAGCAGTTGCCACTAATTTCTGGGATGAGGGCAAAGAAGTCCAATTCTTCATCATAAGTAGAGATGCACTCATGGCGAGGATAGTGAAGCTTCCCTGTGTGGTAGAAATTGAGGATGTGGCAGAAGATGTCTGGCTCATGGTCAAAGAAATACTGTTGGGTCTCTGAGTGTAGGAAAAGTCTCTCTCAGAACTGCCCCGGACACTTGCCCCCCTCTGCCCTCTGCCCCCTGTGCCTGAGGTGAGTCTGGGTGCTGCTCTGCCCCCAACCAACCTCATCACCCCCTGCTTGATTCTTCCTCAGACTCCCCCTGGACAAGAGTAGACCTGCCCAGACCGGAAGGCACACCCTGAGTCCAGACACACCTCAACTTTGTCCTACCTCTGCCCTCTGCCTGCCGCCTGAGAGAGGGAGAGACCCCACCTGCAGCCACTGGAAGAAGGGATAGGAAGATGACAGAACACACTCAACAACAGAAAAAACAATATGACACCACCAGAATCTAAGGACTCCATACCAGCAAGAATCGAAAAGCCCAACGCAGAGGATGAACAAGAAATGGACCTTAAAAAATATCTTATGCACTCGGGATGCAGATGCAGGTGGATCTCTGTTATTTCGAGGCTAGCCTATTCTCCACAGTGAGTACCAGGATAGGTGCCAGAGCTACACAGAGAAACCCTGTTTGAAAAACAAACAAACAAAAAATTATCTTATGAAGATGATAGACACCATTAAAGAGGAAACAAGAAAATCCTTTAAAGAAATTGAAGAAAAAACAAGCAAAAAATTACATGAAATGGAGGAAAAGACAAACCAAAAAATTCAAAAAATAAACAAATCTCTTAAAGAATGTAAAGAAAGCCAAGAAAAAAGAACCAAATAAGTGAAGGAAAAACTTCAACAGTTCACGGTTTGAAAGCAGAATTAGAAACAATAAAGAAAACATAGAATGAGGGGATGCTGGAAATAGAAAAGCTGGGTATATGATTAGGAACCAAATTAATAGTGCATTTTCTTTTAGTGTTTTCTTTTTTATTTATTGTTTTAATTTTCCTTTTTTTCAGATTTTTTTATTTAAATTAGAAAAAAGATTGTTTGACATGACAATCCAGTTCCCTCTCCCTCCCGTCCTCCCGTACCAACCCCCCAACTAAAACCCTACTTATCACATATCCCTTCTGTTCCCCCTGGATGGTGAGGCCTTCCATAGGTGTCATCAGAATCTATTGTATCTTTTGGGATAGGGCCTATGCCCACCCCTGTGTGTCTTGGCGCAGGGGGGATACCTCTATGTGGAATGGGCTTCCAAGTTCATTCCTATGCTAGGGATGAGCACTGATGTAGTACAGGAGGTCCCATAGATTTTCCAGGTTTCCTCCCTGAAACCCATGTGCCTGGGTCTGGATCAGTCCCATCCTGGTATCCAGCTGTCAGTCTGGGAGCAAGAGTTCCCCGATGTTCATGTCAGCTGTTTCTGTGGGGTTCACCAGCCTGGTCTGGACCCCTTTGCTCTTCACTCGTCCTTCTCTGCATCTGGATTCCAGTTCAGTTCAGTGATTAGTTGTGGGTGTCTGCTTCTACTTCCACCAGCTGCTGGATGAGGGCTATTGGGTGGCACATCAATCTCATTATCAAGGGAGGGCATTTAAGGTAGCCTCTCCTCTGTTGCTTAGATTGTTAGCTGGTGTCATCTTTGTAGATCTCCAGACATTTCCCTAGTGCCTGATTTCTCTGTAAACCTAAAATGTCTCCCTCTATTATGGTATCTCCATTCTTGTTATCTTCTATTCTTCCCCTGACTCAAACTTTCTGCTCCCTCATGTCCTCTGCATCCCTCCTCTTCTTCCCTTCTCATTCTCCTAGCTCCCTCCACCCTCTTTCCGTGCTCCCAATTTGCTCAGGGGATCTTGACCCTTTCCCCTTCTCCAGGGGACTATGTATGTCTCTTTTGGGGTCCTCTTTGTTTACTAGCTTCTCTGGCAGTGTGGATTGTATGCTGGTAATCCTTTACTCTATGTCTAAAATCCACACATGAGTGACTACATCCCATGTTCGTCCTTTTGTGATTGGGTTACCTTAGAATGGTTTCTTTTAGTTTCATCCATTTTCCTGCAAATTTCAAGATTCCATCGTCCACCCCCCACCCTGCTGAGTAGTCCTCCATTGTGTAAATGTACCACATTTTCTCTATCCATTCTTCTGTTGAGGGGCATCTAGGCTGCTTCCAGGTTCTGCTTATTACAAATAGTGCTGCTATGAACATCATTGAACAGATGTTCTTGTTGTGTGAATGTGCTTCTTTTGGGTGTATGCCTAAGAGTGGAATTGCTGGATCTTGTGGTAGACTGATTCCCATTTTCTAGAGGAGTTGCCATACCGATTTTCAAAGTGGCTGTACAAGTTGGCACTCCCAGCAGCAGTGGAGAAGTGTTCCCCTTTCTCCACATCCTCTCCAGCATAAACTGTCATTGGTGTTTTTGATTTTCGCCATTCTGACAGGAGTAAGATGGTATCTCAGAGTTATTTTGATTTGCATTTCCCTGATGGCTAAGGATGTTGAACACTTTCTTATGTCGTCAATCTCCTTATCAGGGGAGGACATTTAAGGCAGCCTCTCTACTGTTGCTTAGATGTTTAGTTGGTATCCTTGTAGATCACTGGAGACTTGCCTAGCGCCTGCTTTCTCTTTAAACATATACTGGAAGCATAGTTCTTTTATCTAAACTAGAAAAGAACACATTATTCAGAAGGTCATATGCAACATGATGCAAGATGAATTGAGTCAAATAGTTTGTGAACAAAAGTTTTTCATCTAAGTAGCTGTGTTCTGCTAGAAACTATCCAATATGGTTCACTTGATATAGTATTTGATGTACTCTAGCAAGCCACTCTTGAATGAATTGCTGTAGCATCATTTTTTTTTGTAAAATCATGTGGTCACTTTTAATATATCATATAAAATAGAACTTTTAAAAAAGCAGAAAAATGCAATACTCAAATTTGGTTAGTAAAAACAAACTCTGTATTATCTCAGTTTGTAAAATGATAGTATATAAATCTTGTTTTTTGCTAAGCCTGTGTTAGGTTTCAATTTAAATAACGAATTTCAGTTACTTAATAGATGCTATTAAGCAGGTTTTCCATTACAGTTGTTCCAGTCCCTTAGGTAAATACTAATTGAGAGAGCTTATGATGTTTGTTCTCCTATGTGTATGAATTCTCCTTCTTGCCCATTTTGTGAAACGCTTGTAGAGATAGTTCTCCCACTGACCTTAGCAGGAGTTTGGTGATAAGGATACAAGGAGCAACCAGCCTTGAATACTTATTGAGGAATTGTCTTTGATGATCTTATTCAAATTTTCTGTATTTTTGATCCATGCATTGTTTTCTCCTTTGAAAGTATAAGCACACCATGTCTCCCTTCCTTTTCATCCCTTCAATCCTTTATTACTATCTGTGTAAGCTGTTCCCCAATTAAACACCTATTTATCATTGATCTTTGGTCTAGTGAACTCATTATCCCCACCTTCATGAAGGTACTTGTGGTAGATTTTTATATGTCTAATTTGTCTGGAACATCAAATATTGTCTAATTTCTCTGAAAAATTTAGGCACTGATACATGACAATCTGTTTTCCTTTTTTAAATTATTTATTTGTATTTTATGTACACTGATGTTTTGCTTGCATTTATGTCTGTGTCAGGGTGAAGTTTCACCTGGAATAGGAGTTACACACAGTTGTAAGCTGCCATGTAAGTGCTGGGAATTGAACCCAGGTCCCCTGGAAGAGCAGTCAATGCTCCTAACCACTGAGCTATCTCTCCAGCCCGTCAATCAGATTTTCAAAGAGTGAATTTCATTGGTTCCTAAACAATATAATTGACCCCCTTCCTGATATCTTGCCCCACCCCACTTTCCCTACTGAGTTTGTATTAAAACTATGAGTGGCCATCTCAGCCATCATGAACCAGTTTCTACTACCTTGTTATTCTCACACTAAACAGGATATTGAATAATTCCCTCCTGTTGTGGAGGTGTGGCGGAATTTGTGTAGGGAAACCAGAAATGATCCTTGATCCTTTTTTTTAATAAAAATATGAGGGTACTGAATTACTTGATGCATAAAAGAAACATTGACACTGAGACCTCTTTCAATGACCATGATGAGAAAGGCCAGGACCACTCAGGTAAGTCTTCCCTAGATTTTCCCTGCCTAGGAATCAGTTTAAAAGAGAATATTTAAAGATATAAAAGGAAAAACTGTCATTATTATAAATGGACAAAAATTGTTACATACTTACAGGTAGTAAACATGTGTGCCATTGCCAAATTCGTTTTATAAGGCTACAATTACCTTGGTACCCAAGCCACACAAAGACACAACTAAAAAAAGAACTACAGGCCAATATCCTTCATGAACATTGATGCAAAAATACTCAATAAAATACTGGCAAAGTGAATCCAAGAACATATCAGAAAAATCATCCACCATGATCAAGTAGGCTTAATCCCCGGGATGCAGGGTTGGTTCAACATACAAAAATCCAACAATGTAATCCACCATGTAAACAAACTGAATAAGAACACCACATGATCATTTCACTAGATGCTGAAAAGGCCTTTAAAAATTCTAACACCCCTTCGGGATAAAGGTTCTGGAGTGATCACGGATAACAGGAACATACCTGAACATAATAAAAACCATATCCAGTAAACCAACCTCCAAGAGCAAACTAAATAAAGAGAAACTCAAATCTATTCCTCTAAATCAGGAAGAAGACAAGGCTGCTCACTCTCTCCATATCTGTTCAATATTGTACTTGAAGTGCTAGCTAGAGCAATAAGACAACAAAAGGAGATCAAGGAGATACAATTTGGAAAGGAAGACGTCAATCTTTCACTGTTTGCATATGATATGATAGTTTACATAAGTGATCCTAAAAACTCTACCAGGGTGCTCCCACAGCTGAGAAACGTATTCACCCAAGTGGCAGGATACAAGATTAACTAAAAGAAATCAGTAGTCCTACTATATGCAGACTATAAGAGGGCTGTGAAAGAAATCAGAGAAACATCACCCTTTACAATAGCCAGAAACAACATAAAATATCTTGGGGTAACCAAAGGAGTGGAAGACCTGTCCAGCAAGAACTTTAGAGTCTTTAAAGAAAGAAATTAAAGAACATCCCAGAAAATGGAAAGATCTCCCATGTTCTTGGATAGGTAGGATCAACATACTAAAAATGGCAATCTTGCCAAAAGTAATCTTCAGATTCAATGCAATCCCAATCAAAATCCCAACGCAATTCTTCACAGACCTTAAAAAAAACAATTTTCAATTTTATATGGAGAAACAAAAAGCCCAGGATAGCCAAAAAACCTGTACAATAAAGGAACTTCTGGAAGCACCACCATCCCTGATTTCAAGCTCTTTTGTAGAGATATAGTGATGGAAACAGCTTAGTATTGGCACAAAAGTAGACAGGTAAACCAATGGAATCGAATTGAAAACCCTGAAATTAACCCACACACCTATGAACGCTTGATTTTGGACAAAGAAGCTGAAGGTATGCAATGGAATAAAGAAAGCATCTTCAACAAATGGTGCTGGCATAACTGGATGCAGGCATGTAGAAAACTTCCATGCACAAAACTTAAGTCCAAATGGATCAAAGACCTCAACATAAATCCAGCCACACTGAACCTCTTAGAAGAGAAAGTGGGAAGCACCCTTGAAGGAATTGGTACAGGAGACAGCTTCCTGAACATTGCACCTGTAGCACAGACACTTAGATTGACAATTAATAAATAGGACTTCCTGAAACTGAGAAGCTTCTGTAAGGCAAAGGACACAGTCAACAAGACAAAATGGCAGCCCACGGATTGGGAAAAGATATTCACCAATCCCACATCTGACAGAGGGCTGATATCTAAAATTTACAAAGAACTCAAGAAGCTAGTCTCCAAAACACCAAATAATCTGATTGAAAAGTAGGGTACAGAACTAATTAGATAATTCTTAATAGAGGATCCTAAAATGGCTGAAAGACACATAAGAAAGTACAGAACATCCTTAGTCATCAGGGAAATGCAAACCAAAACAACTCTTGAGATACCATCTTACTCCTGTCAGACTGGCTAAAATCAAAAACACCAATGATAACTTATTCTGGAGAGGATGTGGAGAAAGGGGAACATTCCTTTATTGCTGGTGGGAGTGCCAACTTGTACAGTTCCTTTGGAAATCATTATGGTGATTCCTCAGGAAAATGGGAATCATTCTACCTCAAGATCCAGCAATTCCAGTCTTAGGCATGTAGCCAAAAGATGCACATTCACATAGCAAGGACATCTGTTAAACCATCTTCATAGCAGCACTATTTGTAATAGCCAGAACCTGGAAGAAATCTAGATGCCCCTCAACTGAAGAATGGATAGAGAAAATGTGGTATCTGTACACAATGGAGGACTACTCAGCAGAAAAAATAAACGATGGAATCTTGAAGTTCACAGCAAAATGGATGGAACTAGAAGAAACCATTCTGAGAGAGGTAACCCAATCACAGAAAGACAAACATGGTATGCACTCACTCATATATGGATT
>NW_023276897.1:82673-84369 GCF_003668045.3 Cricetulus griseus
CTGGGAAACCAGCCCTGAACTGATCCAGACCCCATGTATGTGGGTGTCAGTGAGGAGGCCTGGGAAATCTATGGGACCTCTTGTAGTGGATCACTCCTTATCCATAGCATAGGAATGGACTTGTGAGTCCATTCAACATAGAGGGATACCCTCTCAGCCTAGACACATGGGAAAGGCCTAGGCCCTATCCCAAAGGATATGACAGACTCTGAAGACCCCCTAAGGAAGGCCTCCCTCTACGTTGGGAGCAGAAAGGGTGTGCGATAGGTAGTGTGCTAGTGAGGAGCAGGGGAGGAGAGGGAACTGGGATAAACATGTAAAACTATCTTGTGTCTAATTTAAATTAAAAAATGGAGAAAAAATGCCATCACAGCCACCATTTTCCTCTAACAGTGGAAGTAGCTGGGCTTCCACGTGATTTACAGTCCCACTTTAGGTACCAGTTTCCATCCTTTTATTACACTGTTGCCCATCTCCTGCTTGTCTAAAACAAATGGCACTCCAGGTGAAAGAGGTAAGAATTTATTTATTTAAAATAAAATACAGCTATTTAAAACTAATTTGACAACTATTAACACTTATAGTAATATCGATTATTTTTTTTTTTGTGAAATGAAATAATTTCACTGAATCAAACAGTTTTCAGGAGCACCAAACTGAATGCTTCCAGCTGGCTGCAGATTCCCACTAGGGGGTAAGCACACACTTTGTCTTGAAGTGTCCATTTCTTTGTCTCTGGCTGCAGTCTCCTGCCTGCCATTGTTATGAGCATTTAAAGACAACACAATCCTTTTGTCTGCTTTCTGGAGACATTCCATATCAGATGGATATTCAGTGCCCTGTAACAAAGAAAAATTAATTGAAGAGAGGTGTAGAGACAATGGAATTAACAACCAGGAAGTCAGATGAGGAAGAATGGAATGCCCATGGTAAATTTTTTTCAAGACAGGGTCTCTTTGTATAGACCTAGCTGTTCTGGAACTAGCTCTTGTAGACCAGGCTGGCCTTGAACTCACAGAGATGCATTTGCCTCTGCCTCCTGAGTCTGGGATTGAAGGCATGTGCCACCACTGACCAGTGGTAAATTTTTGTCATTAAAATTTCTCAAAAATTTTGTCCAAAAAAACCCAAATTCTGTGCGGATCTATTGCAGACAGATGGGCCTTAATTTCTAAATATTGCTGTGCATTTCCTAGAAAGCGGGGATGTTCTTGTTTTTATTATTTACTTACTTACTCATTGGGTGTGTCTGTGTACATGCCTCTGCTCCACATTGGGCATGTGGGAGTCAGAGGACAATCTGTGGGGACTGGTTTTCTCCTCCCACCATGTGGGTTTTAGGGGTCARACTGAGGTTGTCAGGCATGGCAGCCAACGCCCTTACCTGCTGACATATCTCTGTGGTGCAGAAACATTCTACACAGCCACAACACTCTTGGCAAGAGTGATGAACATACTATGCTATCTAACATAGGGAACTTAACATAAATTTTCACCAAATGTCCTTTCCAGGAAAATGAAAAGTGGTACTAATAAGTCCCTGGCAACCTTGAAAAAAACTGCAGTGTACAGGCTAATTTGTCCTGTGTTCTTTAATCAAAAAAAGTAAACAAAGCTCCCAAAACAATCTTATTTCGTACTAATTTAAGCCAATGCTCTTGTATCCCCTCAGCTACCATGGTCACAAGGAAGTAAC
>NW_023276897.1:85819-90435 GCF_003668045.3 Cricetulus griseus
TGGTTCTGCAATACAGCAGATTTGTTTTCTTCTTCTGTTTTTCGTTCTTGCAAATCATCAATGATGGCCTGCTTTTCTTGCAAGATGCTATTGGCATGTTCTAATTTTTTATCTTGTTCCTTCAGAAGAAAAAAAGAAAGTGTAACAATTTCTGATAACTTTGTTGTGCAACATTATTAACAAAAGACAGATGAAAGTCACATTTTTACATCTTTCTATAAAGAGTAACTGTTGTGCCCAGCCCTCAGTTGTCCACTTGAAAAGACTTGGGTACCTAGACACTTAGTAGCAAACAAGAGTTCCAGAGCAGCTCAGACCTTCTTAGGAAGGAATAGTGAATTACATTTGCTGTGGTCAATATTTTTAATTGAGGTGTGTAGGGACAATCTGGGAGAACAGAAGGGAATATGAAAACAATGTATTGTATGAGAAATTTTAATAATAAGAAGAAATGGAAAAATGGAATTAAATCGATACACCCTGATTTGCTTAGCATGTATGAGATCCTGGGTTCTACTCCCAGCACTGCCAAGAAAGAATGAAGAAAATAAAGAAGAAAAGAAAAGACTGCCAGTCTGATGAGATGGTTCCTGATGACCTGAGTTCACTATCCAGACAAATAAATTACTGTAATAATTTTAAAACAAACTAAACTTTTGCTCACCCATTAAATCTTCTCTTTTAAAATTAACTGGTTGATATCCCAATTATTTATTTTGATAGCTAATTATAATATAAATCACTCTCAGATTACTTCCAAAAAAGCATGTAAAATTAAGTTCAGGTTATTCCCAGGAACTCTAGTGATCTAAAGATGTTCCAATGATAGGAGACATTTCCATGAGTCTGTCTTCTTTTCACTGCCTGACACATAGGGAAATCTACGACAGCTGTATTACATGCAGCATACGGAGCTGGAACTACAATTTCAGCTCAAACAGACTTGAGAATTGAAAAGGAACTTTTGTGCAGTTCCCTTTTGAGGTCAATTATGCCACTGTAGGCAACAGCAGGGCCAAGACAAATATACCAAGCACAGGCAAATGACAATCCCATCAGAGCACCAAGTGGAGCATAGGCCTAGGCAGAGTTTTGGATCTGTTATTTAGTTTTCTCTGTGGGATTCTGACCCAAATACAAAGCATGAAATAAAATATACAGAACTGGTYATGGGCAGGTGAATTATATTACAAAGGTCCTTGGCACACAGAGCTCAATAGGATTCTGAAAGAATGCATAACACATTGAAAGAAAAAAATGTCAAAGTTCAGACAGAAGAAAGCTGTCTGAAGGAAGCATGAGAGTGCCCCTCTCTAAGCACAGTTCATGGAAAACCACCAAAGTGCCTTCAGTCTTTGACAGTTATGGTCCCTCTAGAAACATCGTACTCTGAGCCAGGTATGCATATATATAGTCATAGCACTCAAGAGGCAGCAGGATCTTCCAACCATCCACAATATAAATACTCAATTTAAGAAAAATACAATGTTGTGGTAAACAGGACTGAAGAACTCAGCTCATGGGTATAAACTGCACTACAATAATATGCATAAATCAGGTCATCTCAGTCTAATGGCACAACGTCTGAAGGCTGACCCCCTCCCATCTGCTCACTAAGGAACCTCCAAACTAGTATTTGTCTTTTTAAGTTCACTTGTCCATGGAGAGAAAATAAAACCCAAAGGACCCAATATACACAGTTCCCCATGATTGTTAATGGTTGCAAACCAATAATCTGATATTTCAACTTTTAAACACCCTCTTGAAATTGGAACAACCTGATTCACCTCTGTTCTAGCTCAGGACCCACATAATACCTAACATGAATTTTCTGAGCCTACAACTCAAAATCCGATTGTGCTTTTGATTTGCTATGGATTGTAGGACATTTTTTACACATGAAAGGGCAGTGTGGTGCAAGAGCTCTGCCCTGCCCCAAGCCATTTGAATCCTAATTCTGGTATGGGAGTTAAGCAGCCAGAAACAAATCTCTTTTGAGTTTTCATTTCTCATTTGAAAATAAGTGTAAGCAAACCTTTCAGGAAGAGTTGTTCTTAGATTTTAAGATTATAGTCTATGTGTGATACATAATGTCATCCCCTGTCTCAAAGAACCTTAATACCTAAATATTTCCAAGAAGTCGAACAGAATTTGCATAAACAATCAACTGCATTTGTTTTTTTGTTTTAGATCTCCAGAATTTTACCTTGTGGCAAAAGCATTTTCACAATTTCAATATCCTAGCCCCAATAGATGGGAATACTTCAGATGGGACAAGATAGATATTTGAGTTGCAAATTTAGGTTCTACTGAGACTTCATACCACTCTAAGGAACACAATGTAGTTCTCTTAACATTGGTGTGACATATACAGTTAGTATGTGATTCTCAATTGCTTTTGATATAAATTAGTTTCTATATTCAAAGAGTTTGGCTTAATTATAAAAGTTTCTATTTTACATGCATAAGACACATGAATAAGAAAATTACAAAGTTGTGACAAGCCAGCTGACATCTAACTTTACCATTTCATATACTTTAAGTCTCTCTTGTAAAAAGGTGACTTCATTTTTCAATTCCTCTTCCTTTTTCTGAGAATCCTTTAACAGACGGTATTGCTGTTCCAGGAGCTGCTGTTGATCATGGACCTGCTGCTTCAGGAAAACCAGCTCTGCAGCAGCACTGCTGTGGGGGCTGCGCTGCAGTGTCTCCCTGACCTGAAAGTTGAAAACAGAGAGAACCTTCAACATACTGAACGCTGAAGTGACTGTTTCTGAACAGACTTCTGCAGTCTTATTCTGCTGACTCTGGCTCTCTGTGCCATCTCTTCACTTCAGGGGTTTGAGATCTTCTGGTGTTATGACTGGAAGAACTGAGCCATGAAATTATCTTTCAAATGATAGTTCAGAGAAAGCAGGTCTAGTGAGGGAAATAGGACTGAGGCCACAGGGGCAAGAGAAGTGGGACAGGAMCACACTCCTGTATCTTGGTGACTTTGCAGACTCTAACTCCAATCTCTTTTGTAATACTTGCTATCAAACTCTGATCAATGCMTTCAGATACTGAGTTAGTCAAGGTTCCTACTGCTGAATTATAAAACACCATGGTCAAAGCAAGTTAGGGAGGAGAGGGTTGATTTGCCCTCTGCTTCCACTTCTTAGTTCATCATCAAAGGAAGTCAAGCCAGGAACTCAAACAGGGCAGGAACCTGGAGGCAGGAGCTGACATACAGGCCATGGAGGATTGCTGCTTGKTGGCTTGCTCCTCATGGTTTGCTCAGCCTGCTTTCTTAGAGAAGACTACCTCCCCAGGATGGCATCACTCATCCTGGGCTGAGCCCTCCCTCTCCCATCAATCACTAATTAATAAAATGTCTCCCAGGCTAATCTTATGGAGGCTATTTCTCAGTTGTGGTTCCCTTCTCTCAGATAATTCTAGCTTGACATAAAACTAGCGAGGGTGGATTACCAAGTWAACAAAGTAAATGAAAGGTATAGATGCAGTTTCCATTTAGAACCTAACTAAAACCATGTCAGGATTGAAAAGGTCCAATGCAACTACAGAGTGATGTCTGCAAAAATCCATTCAGTCCACCTTGGTAAGATTTTGTAGACTTTCAAAACTGAAAGAGGAAGTTTAATATAAGCAATAGCAGGAAACCACCCATGAAGTATGAATTACAATTCTTGGTTATGCTCTTCAATGGTAGCAGCAAATGCCTTTAATCCCAGGAATCCAGAGGCAGAGGCAGGGGATCTCTGTGAGGATGCCAGCCTGGTCTCCATAGTGAGTTTCCAGAAAAGGTTCAGAAGATACACAGAGAAACTGTTTCAAACAAACAAACTAACAAACAATTTTTGCTTAACAGCATCAACACGGATTTGCTTCTAAAGTATTTCTTTTACTACACAAAAAGCAGCAAATGGCTTCATAATAAGTTTTGATTTTTCCTGGAATGTAAAAAAGTACAAAATTCATTGCTTAAAAACAAATAAACTGCAGGCTGGTGATGGTACCTGCCTTTAATCCCAGCACTGGGGAGACAGAGGCAGGCAGATCTCTGTGAGTTCCAGACCATCCTGGTCTACAAGAGCTAGTTCCAGTACAGCCTCCAAAACCACAAAGAAACCCTATCTCGAAAAACCAAAAAACCCAAATGTTTTAGTACTCTTAATACTTACGTGCTGTGCTTGAATTTGTACTTTCTCACTTCTTTCTGTCAAGTGGACAAATTCTTCCAAGATTTTATCTGTCTCTTTTCTTGACTGCTGCAAATTAGCAGCTAGGCGAGTAATGATGCTGTCTCGTTTTTTAATGGCAGCTTCAAATTCATATGATACCTAAGAGAAACCAGTGAAAATGTAAATATTCGCTTTTTTTACACAGTTCATTAATCTTCCATGAAAGCTACTGGCCTGTCCAAAACAGTTCTATTTCAAATCTGACTTGGAAAACCTGTTTCAGCATTAAGGAAGGAAGAGAATATAGTTGGGTTGACTTTTCCATGTGTTCTTATAGAAGAAGCATCTTTATACTTTGGAGAGCCACTATTTATTCTAGGCAACACCAGCAGACACATTTAACCCCAGCTTCTTTCTGAGGAGTATGGAATGGAA
>NW_023276897.1:93766-96777 GCF_003668045.3 Cricetulus griseus
ACAAATGACACAAAGCTATCACCATTATCTAAAGAGGGTACCTCATAAATATGTCACCTCCACTTAACAGTTTCTCACCTAAAGTCACCACCACAGCATTCGTGCCAATAAAAAAGTCCATATGGTTAATGCAAATCCACACATTTGTGAAAAGCTTTACTGAAAACAAATTATCAGAAAAAAATGCTGTGCTATGTGAGACCAGTTCTCAGTGGTCTTCCATCTAGAAACCCAGTACCTCTCGCAGATGCTAACTAGTTCACCATGGACTTCTTCCAAGCAACCCAGTATTAAAGCTGTTCCCAGAAACTAGCCATAATCTCTATGTATTTGAAGATAAATCTATGGAATGATTAATGTGTCATTTAGCATTGTGAAAAACAGCAGCAGTAAAACATATCTATGGTTTTATGCTGTTCTTATGCTGTTGCTGTTTTGTTGTATTTTAGAATTAGAAATGCAACAGAAGTCTGTAAAATGTACAAGAAACAAAGTAACAACAATCAATAATTTTAGTGTTATAAAATAACCATTTTTACTCACATCATTTGAAATTATAATATGTTAATCTTACCTCTCGTGAACTACAGTGGTTTGCTGTAATACAAATTTCACTTTCAGGGTAAAAGTAAAACAATTTACAGTTATGTCTTTCCCCCCATATTTTACTTCCACAAAGCAACTACTGTTCATAGCATAATGAAAACGACTATATACAATGCTACTAAAACCAGGGAATACATGACAAAAACCTAATACAAATTATTCCGATATCTAAAATTTCACCTATGAATTAGAGTCTAAGCAGTAAATTTTTCTCCCTATAAAAAATTAAGAGGACATGTTCTTATACACAGTACCTACCCTTTGTAAGTCAAAAACACCAAAGAAATATTTCTCTAACTTTATAACTCCTAAATAAAAGAATTCTAAATGCTACTATCTGAAGTATCATTTCCTCAAATATATTTCAGATCTTGATGCTATAAGTAATTACTTTAAGAGATCCGACACCTTTTGTTGTTACACTGCTTTTACAACTTGAGAAGCACTGATTAAATACATTTGCTGGAAGCTAGAGAAATGGCTCAGCAGTTAAGWGCACCAGCTGCTCTTGCCATGAAGGGTTCAGCATCCACATGGTGACCCCCATGGAGCTCTAACCCCAGTTCCAAGGGAGCTGATGCTCTCTTCTGGCCTCCCTGGGCACTGCATTTGTRGGAAGCAAGCATAAACCCCTATAGCCAAAATATCCATACATATAAAATAATAAAGTAAAAATTAAGCATTTTTGCTTTATCCCAGATTTTAAGCTTGAGGTCAGTGGCATTCAAAGCTCCTATCAAGTATGCAGTAGGAAATAGAATAAAGAATTAAATCCTTATTTTTCTAATTTCGGTTTTCACTGTCCAACACACACACACACACACACACACACACACACACACACACACACACACACACCTCTCACATGAAACAGAGAGTTATAAATACTATCACTGTAATTCCTAATCTATTCGTACAGAACATTATTTAACATTCAAGATCAAGTTCTGCAATGGCCTTCCCAAGACGTAGTGACTGCTGGCAGGAAAAGAAATGATCTTCTCTCTAGTCTAAAGTCCTGACTCTGTGGTTCCGATCACATGAGGCTCTGCTCCCATATTTATTTATTTATTTATTTATTTATTTATTTATTTATTTATTTATTATGTTAATTAGTTATGCATGTATGTAGGCCTATGTGCACACACATGAAGGCCAGAGGACTACTTCCCTTATCATCCTCTGTATGGCTGCTCATCTGCCTTGAGACAAGGTCTCTCACTGACCTGAACTCACTAAGTAGATGAGACTACATGACCACTGAGCCTCAGGAACCTTTCTATCTGTCTCCCTAGCACTGGGATTATGAGTGCAAGCCACCATTTTCAGAATTTTAATGGGAATTTAAGGAACTGAACCCAGGTCCCTGGCCCATGAGGTTCTTTTCTAAATCTCAAGATTACTGGGACACAATCCTATTAAAACATGGCACTAAAAATAAACAGACTATCTGGTTGGTGATGCATTGCTTTAATCCCAGCTTAGAGAGGTAGAGGCAAGTGGATCTCTGTGAGTTCAAGGCCAGCATGGTATATAGAGCAAGGTCCAGCAAAGCCAGGGCCCACACAGAAAAACCCTGTCTCAAAAAAAAAGCCTCCATCTACAAGCCGCAAGAGCACTCAGAATTATAAAGCCATTATATCATGAGACAACACAGGATAATTAAGAATTCTTCTGTTATTTTGAGCCAATAGTAAAGATGTATTTGGTGTTGTAGTCTTATGAATAAAAGTGGCTGTTTCTTGCTATAGATTCTCCCTGTAGCTTATTCCTTTCAGTAACAAACTTGGATTTACTTATCACAGTTTACACTATCTAGTCATTTACTGGGAAAATTTCTTCGAAAGCAGTTCAAGTTTACCCATTATATTCCTTAGCTATGTCTGAGCCCAGTTTCCCACAACCAGGTGCGTGTCCTTCTCCATTGTAATTGCAGACATCTGCCTTCCTGCGAATATCCTTATTATCAGTTATTTAGTCAGCATTTAGGGCCCAGGCAAAAGCAWTCCATCTAAGACATTCCCAGATATCCAAGGACATAGAATTACTTCATACTCAAAGATGTTGATTCATAGATGCCTTGATGGATAGAAAAAATAAGCACGGCCTGGTTTTACCTCAGTGGCAGAGAAGTAATAACCTAAAGGAACCCTGCACTAAAGATTCTCAGAATCTTGTTTTATTAACTCAAGATTTTAGCTCAGAGATTTACTGCTCCTTTCTAATTCCCCTGAGAAGATAAAGACAAAGGTAACCAGCCCCTTTGCTCATCCTCAGGGAAACTGAGGCCAAAGCACTGGAAGCTACCAGGTTTTATTTCTTGTATGAAGTAAAATTAGACACTCTCCTTGACTTATAGCCCTAAGTAACTGATTCTAAAAGGTTCTCCTAAAGTTTTAGTTTAT
>NW_023276897.1:96972-111036 GCF_003668045.3 Cricetulus griseus
AAACATATATACACAATCTGGGGAGAGAAAGAGGAGGAAGAGGAAGGAGGTGGCTGAGGAGGAGGGAGGAGACATGGATAGAAAAATCATGTTGTAAGTAGATGTTTTTCCCTGAGATTTTAGTTCCTCCAGTTAACTGTGGCTCATTTTTTGAAGCCTGAGCGAACATTTTAGAAGCTGATCTTATAAAGCTTTCAATAACCCCTCAAAAAGAGGAAAAGAGAATTTTTAACCAGTCATGGTAGTATACACCTCTGATCCTGTACATGGGAGGCAGAGGCAGGTGGATCTCTGTGAGGATGTATAGGAATATGTAGAGAGATTCTTGTGTCAAAAAAAGAAAAACAAAACATTAAAAACAGTTATTGTATTTAAAATGATAAATACAGCAAAGAATCCAAATATCAGTATACTATAATGTTTTAAAAAACTCCATCTTGAAACGAAATACCATGCAAGATTTGCCATAGTACTAATAATGTTTTGAAACTTGCAAGGCACACAAGAATGGGAGAATATGGCCTGTTCACAAGAAAAATAATGGTCAAAAGAGAGAAACTGCTCTTGATTTTGGATGTAACAGTCAAAACCTTAAAATTGGCTATGTTAAATGCTATGTGTCAAATAAATAAAGGAATTTATGTGGAAGTAATTTAACAGCAACAAAAATGCTGAGTAAAACATCACTGGGGGAATGCCACCACAATACAGGGAAAAACCAGCAAACTGAAGTTACATCAGTCACATCTATCCAGACAACTATGTAGCTCTGACTATCCTGGAATTCACTTTATACGCCAGGTTAGACTGGAAACCACCGAGAACTTCCTGGCTCTGCCTCTCTAGTGCTGGGATTAGAGTACTATGCCATTATGTCCAGTCAGCAAGTGACTTTAAACACTGAACCAACTCAGGAGTCCCTCAGCATTTGCTTTTCCATGTTAAAAATTTTGTACATCATGAATACTATCAAGATATAAAAAAACAAGAAAACATTTACAGATTATATATCTAAGAATACAGTGGATTTTTGTTATTCAGACTCTTTCCTTCATGAACTCACCTCCTTAATAAAATTTATTTGCTAGCCCCGAAATCAATTTTCATGCCATCCACTGGGACATTTGAGGACATGAGCAGAAGCCAGAAAGTTTACAGTGACCCAAGACAGAATATACTAGAAGACACACAACAGGGCACCATTTCCGTTCTTTTTCTCACAAGTAAAGTCAGTATCCTTGTAGAGTACATGGTGGCACATTTTGGCACTTTTTAATTAGTAATTTAATTGTTTAAAAATGACCTTTAGTAGAAAGTTGAAATGCTGCCTCATGTTTCTAAGAACAGCAAAGCTGTGATGTGCCTTAAGAGGACAGGCGAGTTAGTGAAGTTTGGCTCAGGCATGGTCTCTAGTGTGCCTGGCCATGTGTATGTTTCTGTTTCAAGTCCTCTTACTCAATACATACATGATAGGGAAACCATAGTTCTAATGATTTAACAATATATCCTAAATAAGGATACTTGAAACATAAATATGCATCAAAAGACTGTGTAACAGCTGCCATTTTAAGTATATATTTTAATTTATTTATTAGTTTGTATGTATATGACCTGCTTTGGAGGGGGGATGGGAAATGCACATCATGTCAAATGTGAGGTTAATATGAAAATTTGGGGGAAAAGATTTTCTTTCCCCTTTCCAGGGTTCTGGGAATTGAACTCAGGTCACCATGCCTGTTAGGAAAGTGCCTTTACCAATCAGCCTTCCTGCCAGCCTTGTACCACCATTTAACAAAATGAGAGCAGTAACTCACAGAACTTAGCCCAGACGTCCTTAGGAAAAATGGTTCAGTCTACACTAATTCATCCCTGGAATAACCTTACAGAACACAGCTGAGGCATGTAAGTAAAGCTGTCTGTATGTGAAGTGCACACGCCTGTTCCACAGGACATACAGTGATATGTTCAGTGTGTCTCCCTCTTCCCTTTCTCCTCCTTCCCCCTCTACACAGCCTCACTCCACAGCCCAGCCACACCTCTACCTGCTCAGTCAGTCCTCCCATATGACATTTACCTTTAACTGTCAACTAGACACAACCTAGAATCACCTGGGGACAGGCTCCATGAGGTCTCAATCTACATGAGGGTGGCCTCTTGTCTTACCTGATGTGGAAAGATGGAGCCCACTCTAGGTAGCAGTATTCCCTGGGCTTGGGTCCTAGCCATTTTAAGAGTGGAGAAGGTGAACTGAATCTTAGGGATGCACACATTTATTCTCTCTGAGTTGTGGGACGCAATAGGATTAGCTACCTTGAGCTTGACTCACCTGCAATGCTGGACTAGAAACTGAACTCCTAAGTCAAATAAACTCTTCCCCTAAGTTGCTTTTTTTGGGGAATTTATTACAATAACAGAAATGAAACTATGATATTCCACTTCAGTCTCCCATGTGCTGAACTTTCTTAATGTGAAAACAGGCTGAGCAAGCCATGGGAAGAAAACCAGTGAGCACCAGCCCTCCAGGGCCTCTGCATCAGCTCCTGTCCTCTTTGATTCCTGTCCTAACCTCCTTCAGTGATGAACAGCAATGCAGAAGCTCAAGTCAAATAAACCCTTTCCTCCTCACCTTGCTTCTGGGGCATGGTATTTTGTCGCTGGCAATAGAAACCCCACTGGTAAAATCCCTAACTATTATACCCTTATTTGTACATAAATATGCTATAGCACAAAATTACAATAATATCCATCCCCCTACTACTCTCCTGAGCAACATATCCCTCTATTTGTCGTCCTGGTTAGTGAGCCAATCATCCACCAACAATTTCAATCCATTCTAACTCCACCATTTCAGAAACTTGCATCATTAAACAAGGGGGAGGACCTTGGAAAATTTGGATTCATTGGGCACTTTCTGTGGTAGTTGGCCTGAGTACAATTTCCAAACCCTCAAAATTAAGCCCTCCCGACCCTTTCACATTGGAATCCATTTGAAATCAAATCTTCTGTTTCCAGATGATACAACACTCTGCTTTTTATCTTTGCAAATGTTCTTTTTTCTGCACAGAGGATGCTTCCCTTTCTTTTTTCTTAACCTCTGGCTGATTCCCACTCATCCTCCCAATATTACCCTTCCAAAGCTACCCAAGGAGCACACACAAGGTTGGCTTTGGCATGCTCCGTACTCTTGAGAAGCAGGTGCACTGTTGCTGGCATGGGTCTGATAGGAGTACATTGGTTTCTTTACATCTGTCTTCCTCATCTTTGCATTGTGAGTGCTCAATAAATACCTGTTGAATGAAGCCCACAGAGCTCCCTCACAGGTTATTAAAAATTTAGGTCTAGTTACTAACATACTGCTGAAATTTGCAAGAAGGGCAAAAGTCATATTTAACCTGCATAGTGTGCTGATGGCCACTCTCATTACACTAATGCCCACTCAGAACTATGCTGAAAATCTGGAAGCACTCACCTCAACCAATACCTGATTTGGATTCTCTGTTTGACCACTTGCCAGAACTCTCATTTCAATGGAATCTGGAGTCACATCAGACTCTATACCTTCACAACAATTCTTGAACATCTCACGTGTTCCTTCATTAATATTTGAGCTCTGTTCATCTTGTTTACAACTTGAAATTTTCTTAGTCTTCTTAGCAATCTGCCCATTAGGTTGGACTTTTCTTTGTCGATACTGAGCAAGCTATGGGGGTGGGGAAAGAAAGCAACATTATCATCTAAGGGTTTCTTTCCCTTTGTTTTATTAGAAAAAAATTATTTTACATGTCAATACCAGGTCCGTCTCCCTCCCCTCCTACCATGCCCCCCTCAAATAATGCCCTACCCATACCATACCCTTTCTGCTCCCCAGGGAGGGAGAGGCCTTCCATAGAGGGTCTTCAAACTCTGTCATATTTTTTGCGATAGGGCCTAGGCCAACCCCCCTGTGTTTTGGCTCAGGGAGTATCCTTCCATGTGGAATGGGCTCCCAGAATCGATTCCTATGGTAGCGGTAAGTACTGATCCACTACAAGAGGCCTCCTAACTGACACCCACATTCAGGGGGTCTGGATCAGTCCCATGCTGGTTTCCCAGCTATCATTGTGGTGGCCATGAGTTTTCCCTTGTTCAGGTCAGCTGTTTCTGTGGGTTTCATCAGCCTGGTATGGACCCCTTTGCTCATCTGTCCTCCTGATCTACACTAAGGGTGTTTTAGCATTATTAAAGCTCTGGGACATTTTATTATATTAAATATCAGTAAAAAGGAGTGACAAAACAAAGGGCACTCATCCTGTCCTAAATAGAGAAATTACTATTGCACTGCAAAGAGACTGGATGTTTCTGAATCAGGACTAAGAAATGAAAATGTCTGAAAGAAGACAATCAGCTCAAAGTCAGGAGTTGGAGAGTGTGGCAGGCACTCAGAGTATTATCTCTGGCTTTCAAATGTCTCAGAGCATGACACAAACAAGGAGGTCATGTGCATCATCCTTCGATGGTTTTCTGGGATCTTAACTTTGCACTAACGATAATTAGCTTTTGCCAAAAGCTTTAGCTCTAAGTGTGGTTTGTAGCCTCATGTATAAAGGAAATAATTTACATAATCTATATTATAGACTGATGCTTTCTTGCCCTCATTCATTTGCACATCACCACCAGAATCCCACAGCCTAATGCCACCTATTTATACACTAACTCACCATCCACACCAGTGTACCTTTCTTATTTCTTTATAAAAGTGATGTTTAATCCTGGACACCTCTTCCACCTGTGGTTTCTTTTTAAAAAGTTAGCCAACAAAAATTAAAACAAGGACACTGCTATCACTAAAATGTTAAACACTATCGAAAGTTACAAAAGAAATGGATGAGTATTAAAACATTTGGGGATAAAAGAGCAGCAAATACTTTCAGCTACCATGGCAGAAAGAAAAATGTAAAAGATCAGAGTGTTCTTTAAAATCATACAACGTGTCTACCATTGGACCAGGACACATAAAATGCCATCATCTAGTCAGAATTATTTTCCCATATATAATTATTAAAAATATATTAAAAATTATTAAAAATATTGATGCAAACCACTAATGACAATAGTTATGACAGAATAGTGTCTATAAAACAGTATCATCCTATAATTATTATGAAAAGAAAATCATCATACCTCTTCTTAATCAGACACAGCAGGCTTCACTCAGACTTCAACCATCTAGAATTATATCTAGCTTGGATATTAGTAACACTATACTTATAGCCATAATTAACTCTTGAAAAAAAAAGTATAACAACTTTGTTGTGTTTCCTAACTTGAACAATGGGTGATTTCCTCTATATTAAATTTCTCTGAGTATTCTTATGAGTAGTGTGTGTGTGTGTGTGTGTGTGTGTGTGTGTGTGTGTGTGTGTGTGCAAGTGTGCATGTGTGTGCAGGTGTGCTTGCCTGAGTGTGTGCATGGGAGGCCAGAGGTTGACTGCAGGTACCATCCTGTATCGCTCCCCACTGAAGAAGTTACTCATAGTCTTGTCTAGGGAGGCTAGCCTGGAGGTTCCAGGCATCTTCCTGTCTCCATCTATGTCTCCCTTCAATGAGATTAATGACTTACATCACCAGGCCTGGCTTCTTATATGGATGTTGGGAAACTGAACTTGGCTCTCACAAACAAGCACTTTGCATACTAAGCCATCTCAACAGCCTGAATTTCCCTTTTTCTATTATTTATTTTCGATGAAGCAAATACTCACCACTACTACTCAAATTTGAGCTCTTTAATCACACCAAAGAAAATCAAAACTAAGACCTAGAGCCTTCAAAAACTCTTTCTTGGTAAATTGTTTGGTAAGTTGTTCAACTGACAATTTTCATCAGCACCAGGACCTGTGATCTTGGTGATTCCTGAACACTGGTTAAAAGATGGCCTGTTCTGCTTCCCCACAGTAGGAAGATCAGGGCACTGAAACTGATTTCCCGTGCATAAGTCCATCGTGTGTGTGTGTGTGTGTGTGTGTGTGTGTGTGTGTGTGTGTGTGTGTATGTGTGTGTGTATGTGTGTGTGTGTGTGTGTGTCTGTGTGTGTGTCTGTGTGTGTGTGTCTGTGTGTGTTATAATAGTAAAGAAAAAGAGACCATGAATCTGAAAAGTGAGAAGGGCACATGGGGGACACCTGAGAATGAAAAAGGAACAGGGGAGATAATGTAACTATACTTTAATTAAAATTAAATCAGAAAAAATTAAATTGGTAACAAACTTAGATAAGAAAAAAGAAAGCCCTCATTTTTACTTTATCTTGTTTTGAGAAAAAATGCAAGTCTTTAAATATGTTAAATCTTTTCTCCTTAGTAGATAGTTAAAAACACCCATTCATAAAGTGATAGTAAGAAAATCAGGGTATTTAAATGTTGAAAACTAAAGACAAGAAATGTAATACCTCTGTGATGCCGAGGATGTGCTCATGTGGACAGTTTCCACAGTATGGTCTATCTTGTGTATCACACTGCTGTAACGTCATTGAGTCAACACTAAACAAAAACAAAAAACAGTGGTTGATATTACTAATGGTTTTGAGTCATTTAACAAAGTTTATAGCATAAATACATATAGTGGAAAAGGGGGAAACAAAAAATGATACGCCAAAGCTTACACATACTGTAACATAAGTTACATTTTTGTCTAACTTTTATCATTAGAAGTTATGTAATGAAGAGTATTTTTGCAGATAAACAGATAAATTTTACACCATTTTATACAAAATATTAAGATATGCACACAGGCATTAGTTTTATAAAGTTATTAAAGATACCTTATCTAGTTAAAAAGACACAAAAATCAAAATTTTATTAAAACATATTTAACACACACACACACTCACACACACACCACACACAAAACAACAGTCAGATCACCATCAGTGAGTGGGAATGAGGTACAGGTTCCCAATTACATAGTGATTTTTGGACTTTGCTGTTTTTCATCTATTCCTCATGTAGTCTTCATCATATGTCTCTATTTTACATTGTTCTACAAGCATTCATTAATTTATGGATTTTCTGAAATGCTTAACACCCATAATAAAAAATAAAGCAACATGAACATTTAGGAACATGGGAGAAGAAAATGTTAGAAAACTATAATTTTCATTTTTGGGAAATATAATTACACACTCCCCATTCATGCATATCCACACTGCCTTCATTGTTCCATTCTCCATTTTTCTTTTTCAATTTCCTCCATTTTTCTCTTCTACTTTTCTTTCTCCTATTCTCTCTCACAATTTGTTCTGTCTAAAACTGACCATATACAAATGATATCTTTGCCTAGTTTCATCACATAGCTTCTGATAGCATCTACCCCTTTTCAAATATTCAGTAATACAAACAATGCTACAATATCAAATATTACAAAGATATCTTTGATGCTTACATTCTTATTTCTCTATGATAAAAGCCTTATTGCAGTTAAGTGCAATACCTGAAATCCTGACACTTCATGGGCAATGACTTCATTCTGTAAGCTATATTTGGTATTTATCCCAAATTGAAAAAGACCAGTTTGGTTAACAGTGAATTCACTGCTACCCTTTAGACCTGATGTGTCTACTTACTGGTCCCTTCCTTTCTGGTTTCATCATTTAGATAAATGAAGTCAAGTTCCATATTCTCTACCAAAAAAACACAGGTCATAGTATGTTCTCTATACGTCCAATAACATGTCTACCACATGTATCTGTAATCATCCCTTATTCTATTTTCCTGGCGTTCTAGTAGACAACATTACAGCAATGTGCGATAAAAGTGTTACACAGACATGGGCTGAAATTCCAGAACTTTCCTTATGTCAGTAGGTAATAGACCCAACCATTATTATCTTCTAACAATTACTTGTGAATGTTGCTAGCTTCACAATTATATTGAAAGGCCTGAGAAAAGCCACTTTATATACATCTCATTCATTTTTGAAAACTTAGTATATTTAAGGCATTCAGTACCATTATGGCACTTCCTAGCAAAATGTAATTTAGCAGATTCTCCTCATTGCCTTTACTATGTCCTCACCTTCTATTTAAGCCCTTTCCCCTCCTCATTTCCTTTCTGCTTACAAGTTGCAATGCTTGCCTTTGCCCCTCCTCCATTTTCACCAGACTCTGTCTTTTTTGGGTCGGTGGGAGATCTAGACAGGGTTCACAGTGTAACAGTCCTGGCTCTCCTGGAACTCTCTCTGTAGACCAGGATGGCCTTGAACTCACTGAAATCCTCCTGCCTCTGCATCCCAAGTGCTGGGATAAAAGTGTGTACCACCACTGCCTGGCCAGACACTACCTTTTTGGCCTTACATCATTTACACTCTCTCTGTGTCTTTGTCTCTGTCTCAGGCTCTGTCTCTCTGTCTCTCTGTCTCTCTTTCTCCCCCTCTCAGTCTGTGTCTTTCTCCTACTCTGTCTGTCTGTCTGTCTTTCTCTCTCACACACACAGAAACACACACACACACACACACACACACACACACACACACACACACACACACACACACTCATGGCCATTACAAGCTTACATCTGCATACCAGGGAGAACATTTTGTCTCTATGAATTCGGACCACTTTGCTTAATAGTATAATTTCCAGTTTCATAAACTATCTCACAAATTTTAAGTTTTTCTAAAACTTACCAAATTTCAATGTTAAATATGCTACACACTTTGGTTACCCAATCATCTGTTGGTAGACATCTAGGTAGACTGCATTATTTGCTACTGTGGTTAGTGGAACCATAAACACGATCGAGGTAGGAAAAGGAGTCCTTTGGGTGGATGCCCAGGATTGCTATAACTGGATCACACAGTAGCTCTGTTTTCAATTTTCTAAGAGACCTCTGTATTGAATTCCATACTGGTTGTGCTAGTTTGCATTCCCACCATCAGGGACTAAATGTTCCTCTTTTGCCACCTCCATGGGGACATTGGATGTGATTTGCTTTCCTGATTTTAGCCATTATGAGTGCAGTGAGCTGGAATCTCATCAAATTCCATTCTCCTAAAGATAAGGATGGGCAATACATTTTAAAAATTCTTATTATTGGCCATTTCTGTTTCTTCTTTGGAGAACTATTAGTTCGTTTCACTAACCCATGTTAACTGGCAGTTTGGGTGTTAAAATTTGCAGTTATTTCTCAATGCTGGATATTAGCCTCAAAGGCAGATTTCTCCATTCTGTTGCCTGCATGCTTGGTCTGCTGAAAGTTTCTTTTGCTGTGTAGAAACTTTTAAATTTCATTGTAAATCTAATCATCCTTCCACACTGTCTCCTCTATACTCTTCACAATATCTGCTTCATTGAATCCTCACAATCCTGTGGAATATTAGTATTGTCTCTGTTACTTTTAGAAGTGCTGTAATCTATTCATGATTAGAGAGACAGCCAAAAGTTATTGCAGAAGTCAAATGGAACTAAACTTCATGAACTTTTCAATCTCAAATATTTGTCTAGGAAGTTTCTGGTGTGCTGTCACTAAATATTTGTTAAATGAAGATTCTGTTTTTCTCAAACTATTCCGAGTCTGCTTGTAGAGAATAGTAAGTTCTTAATTAAAATGTAAGAGAGGCCAGTAAGCTGGTACCAGACCAAAAGCTGAAAAAACAAGCCAGCTTTTTTTTTTTACATTCTCAGGACACACCTCCACCAAAGCCACCTTGTCTTCAAACACTGGAGAAAGTATCACCAATTAAAGATTAATCAATGAATAATCACTAATAAAAGACTTTGAAAAACACTGGCTGGTTAAAAGAGAATTCTTGCTCAAAAAGACTACAGAAGTGGAAAAAAAGAAACGGGGGCGGGGGGAGGCTGGAGAGATGGCTCAGAGGTTAAGAGTACGGGCTGCTCTTCCAGATGTCCTGAGTTCAATTCCCAGCAACCACATGGTGGCTCACAACCATCTGCAATGATATCTGGTGCCCTCTTCTGGTGTGCAGATTTTTATGGAAGCAAAATGTTGTATACATAATAAATAAATAAATAAAATCTTTTAAAAAAAAGAGACTACAGAAGTGGTTTCTGAATGTCAATCCATGGGCTGGGTACATTAGTTATCTTGTAAAATACAGAATATTGTGAGCATTTGCTTTGATTCTGACTCCAATGTTTTAATCAAATAATTTCTTATGATACGTGTTTTAAAAGTATAACCCAAACTGAAAAATTTCCCATGGTTCTGATGTATGGGAATGTCTGAGAAGTACTGGTCTCAAAGAACCTGGGGCTTTACAGGATTACCAAAATGAGGGAGCAGCTACAAAGCCTACATAGAGCTCATGATGTAAAGAAGAATAAGACTGCTTTCAGTGATTCAGTGTCTTCCACCACTACTGAGAACCCGTGCGGGGGTTCCACTGACAAGTGCCTATGAATACATAAGTCCTAGAACAGCAGAGTATAAACCTGCCATTTTCATAACACTAGTTACATGTTCATACATACTTCCAAAGTAAATTGTAAAACATTCATCAAGGAGAGACTAAGCTCATACTATGTGCAAGGAATTACAAATCCTTACAATAAATCAACTACTTAATAACCCAAGATTCCCCCTTCCTCCTACAGGTTTATGTTTCATCATCAGTCAATGCTAATTCATTTACGGTGACCA
The DNA here is from genome assembly GCF_003668045.3 of Cricetulus griseus. Lineage (NCBI taxonomy): Eukaryota > Metazoa > Chordata > Mammalia > Rodentia > Cricetidae > Cricetulus > Cricetulus griseus. The sequence goes on from NW_023276897.1 coordinate 107,604, forward strand.
AAAGTCCCTCATGACAATGATCATAAGTGAGGATTCAAAGGAGGTGAGGGAGTTGGACATGTCAAGAAGTGCTGAATGTATTAGAGGTGGAAGGAAGTGTCGGGAAAATCCTTATGCAGAAGCAGACTGACACATTCTAGGACTCCAAGGAGGTGGCTTAGTCTGAGAACAGTGATGGTTGAGTAGGTGAGAAGAGTCAAGGAGGTCACAAGGTCCTATTGTGCCGGAGAGAACAGCACTGGAGTAAGGTGGTCTGTCTGAAGTTCTAAGGAGCAAGGTGCTGGCCCTGAGTTGACTGGATAAAGAACAGATTCTCAGGAAGAATTAGAGTAATTAGTAAACATGAAAGAGCAGCGACTAGTGGGTAGTGAGGAATGGTGAGGGTCCCATGTCCTGTGATGGCAGAGAAAAGAGGAATTTGTCACAGATTAGAAAACAGGAATGAGGAAAAGAGGAGGAGTCAAGGCAGATGGAGAGAGCTAAGAAAGGCACACTTTGAAAAGATGCAGGTTTACTTCAGGATTGCTGAATGTCAGCATTCCATCACAAAGTGAATGAAAGATATCCAGGGGAATGACCTATCTTACACTGCTAGGGTATTGTCCATATCAAGGTAGTGAAGATGAGGCAAAGATTACACAACAAATGTACACCCACTGTCTGATTTAATCCTGCAGAATAACATCTATATGAAAATGCACTCAAAATTCCCATGGTCATAGATTCATCTCCTGTGTATTTATCTTATTTCTCTAATCAACTTATATTTTTTACTCTTAAAATAACCTCTCTGGTTATACTGAAGCATGACCCACAGCATACAGATGATACCTCGTCGGTGCTGACAGTCCATGGATGGTCTGAAGGCTTCCCTGCAAACACGGGATCTCTGCTCCATAATGCACTTCAGTTGGTTGCAGCTGCTGCTCTAAGGTGTTCACAAGGCTCTCTGACCCCCAAACCTGCTTGTCATGTTCTTTACTTTCTTCACTCTCTGGCAGAGAAGACACCTCGCTCTCAGGACTGATGTCTGAGTCAAAGGAACAGAATCAAAGGCACACTTTGTTCCAAGTTTCTTGTTGACAAAGCAGAATTAATCATGTGTACGAAAATAGTTGTGATTTTTTAAAAACATGCTTTTAGTGATAACTTTTATTCTCATTAAAAAAATTTTGATTCAAGATCACTTTTTCTATCCTCCTGGTTGTAGAATCACTAAATCTAACAATTTTACATCATTCAGTTTGAAATCATTTAGAAACATAGGATGTAAGAAATGATACAGGACAGAAGATATGAGGAGTCGGTCTTTCACTTTAAAGAGGAGAAAACTGTACGTGATGACCATGCAATTCCCAAGGTCATGAAATTACCACAGAGTTTTAAGAAAAGCACATGTTTGTAAACATTTGATATAAAAGTACTGTAACATGTTCTGCACTTAAAACTTACCAGTGTTCTGTAAACCAGCCTGAGAGCACATCGACCAAGACCCTGCTTGATCTTCTGCCACATTTGCTTCAAGAAACTCATGTTTCACACCATCTGTTTGCTGTCCGTGAATCTATTGAAAACAGGAAAATGATGACATAAATATACAATCTGAACTTTGAAATCCATATTAGAACAATTAAAGAACTTTATATTGAGCTTGTTTTTTAATCCCCTGCAATTGTGCTGCTCTGAATCAATCAGTTTCTTTCCTTTTGACTAGTGACTCACTGTCATAATCATGGCAATAAGTTCTATTAGCAATGCTCTTTTATATCCGGAGGAACGTTCACTTTCCAGAAACAAATGTTTCACAGAAACTTAAACTGAAAGCCCTTTGAAACTTCAGAACAAGCAAAAAATTATTATCAATACTTGACAATGTAATTTTTATTTACCTCTTGGTGATGGGTTTTAGCAGGTAAGGATGAGTCAGTTGTAGTAATATTGTCTAGCCATTTTACAATAACACGTATGTCCTATTAAATTTAATGTATATTCTACAGTCTTGGCATGTCCTAACATTAAGATAAGGCAAGAGAAAGATTACGGAAATGCAGCTTAAAGGTACACACACACATCACACACAACACATTACACACACACTCACAGCTTACTTACACCACACACACACACACACACGGGTGCTGGAGAGATTGAGACAGAGAGACAGACAGAGAGACAGACAGAGACAGAGATCGTCTATGTCCTCAGAGAGCTCATTAACTAGCTGAGGAAATAAGACTTTTCGAGATGCAATTCCTGTGAATTCTGAATACAATGGCAGTGACTCAGAGGAGAGAGACTAAAGTGCATCTGAGCAACTGGTGAGGAACCCAGGTTTGACCTGGGCACCAACAGTTTACAGCAATGACTTTCTGGAAAGGCTCTGTGCGCAGACCTATTCTCTAAGGAGTAAAAACAATGACCTGTTGACAGGGGCTTATACTGAATGAAAAGGGAAAATAAAGCTAGTTAAGTAAAATACATCTAAATAACAAGGGGAAACAGTCTCCACTTGCTGGTCAAGATGAATATAGGATGCTATGAAAACCAGCCAGTAACAGGATAAAAACCATGTTCTAAGAGGCTATTTTAATTGGTCACTACTCTCTTTATTAGGTGTCCTCTACCACGTGCCTACCTCCTGAATGTTTTCTATTGCCTTGCTTGTGTGTGTATGTGTGTATACAGGCATGGTTGTGCACACACAATTTATATGGGGGTGCATGGGCATGGAAGTCAGAGGTCAACAGCAGATGTTTTCATCTTTCTGTTTCTCAACACATTTGGAACTTTTCAATTAGGCTAGACATTTTGGTCACCAAGCCCCAGGGACCCTCCTGTCTCTACCTCCCTCAAACTGGGATAACAGGACATGCCACCTTTGCCATGAGTTTGGAAGGATTAAACTCGGGTCCTCTTCTTGCATAGCAAGCACTTTACTGAGCCATTCTCCAGTCTGAGGACACTTAAACAGGGGAATCTTGCCTAATATTTTTATATCTTTACTCAATTCATTCATTAATAACTACTGAGCCTTTACCATATGCAATCTAAGTGCTGTGCTAACAAAAGGAATGAACACAGAATTCTCTGACTTGAAAGTTTGGAGTCTTAGATTTTAAGGATCCCCCATGGAAGACCACACCTTCTGTGGAGAACAGAAAGGGAATGAGATAGAGTGGGGAGCAGGGGAGGAGGAGAGGGAGAGGGAACTGGGATTGACATGTCAAACAAGATTGTTTCTAATTTAAAGAAAAATTTATATATATTTTTATTTAAAGATTTGGAGTCTATGGAAGAGGTAGATCAATAAACAATTCCAATAAAAGGCAAAGTATTGCTATGCAAATATATGCTTAACAGAGAGCTCTGAAACATGAAAGAAAGAAAGCTAACCAGGTATCTGGGCTAAGAGAAGCTCAGAGGAACAGAGGGG
>NW_023276897.1:111536-150526 GCF_003668045.3 Cricetulus griseus
AAATTCAGGCTGTTGAGATGGCTTAGTATGCAAAGTGCTTGTTTGTGAGAGCCAAGTTCAGTTTCCCAACATCCATATAAGAAGCCAGGCCTGGTGATGTAAGTCATTAATCTCATTGAAGGGAGACATAGATGGAGACAGGAAGATGCCTGGAACCTCCAGGCTAGCCTCCCTAGACAAGACTATGAGTAACTTCTTCAGTGGGGAGCGATACAGGATGGTACCTGCAGTCAACCTCTGGCCTCCCATGCACACACTCAGGCAAGCACACCTGCACACACATGCACACTGCCCACACACAAACACACACACACACACACACACACACACCAAAACACTACTCATCAGAATACTCAGAGAAATTTAATATAGAGGAAATCACCCATTGTTCAAGTTAGGAAACACAACAAAGTTGTTATACTTTTTTTTTCAAGAGTTAATTATGGCTATAAGTATAGTGTTACTAATATCCAAGCTAGATATAATTCTAGATGGTTGAAGTCTGAGTGAAGCCTGCTGTGTCTGATTAAGAAGAGGTATGATGATTTTCTTTTCATAATAATTATAGGATGATACTGTTTTATAGACACTATTCTGTCATAACTATTGTCATTAGTGGTTTGCATCAATATTTTTAATAATTTTTAATATATTTTTAATAATTATATATGGGAAAATAATTCTGACTAGATGATGGCATTTTATGTGTCCTGGTCCAATGGTAGACACGTTGTATGATTTTAAAGAACACTCTGATCTTTTACATTTTTCTTTCTGCCATGGTAGCTGAAAGTATTTGCTGCTCTTTTATCCCCAAATGTTTTAATACTCATCCATTTCTTTTGTAACTTTCGATAGTGTTTAACATTTTAGTGATAGCAGTGTCCTTGTTTTAATTTTTGTTGGCTAACTTTTTAAAAAGAAACCACAGGTGGAAGAGGTGTCCAGGATTAAACATCACTTTTATAAAGAAATAAGAAAGGTACACTGGTGTGGATGGTGAGTTAGTGTATAAATAGGTGGCATTAGGCTGTGGGATTCTGGTGGTGATGTGCAAATGAATGAGGGCAAGAAAGCATCAGTCTATAATATAGATTATGTAAATTATTTCCTTTATACATGAGGCTACAAACCACACTTAGAGCTAAAGCTTTTGGCAAAAGCTAATTATCGTTAGTGCAAAGTTAAGATCCCAGAAAACCATCGAAGGATGATGCACATGACCTCCTTGTTTGTGTCATGCTCTGAGACATTTGAAAGCCAGAGATAATACTCTGAGTGCCTGCCACACTCTCCAACTCCTGACTTTGAGCTGATTGTCTTCTTTCAGACATTTTCATTTCTTAGTCCTGATTCAGAAACATCCAGTCTCTTTGCAGTGCAATAGTAATTTCTCTATTTAGGACAGGATGAGTGCCCTTTGTTTTGTCACTCCTTTTTACTGATATTTAATATAATAAAATGTCCCAGAGCTTTAATAATGCTAAAACACCCTTAGTGTAGATCAGGAGGACAGATGAGCAAAGGGGTCCATACCAGGCTGATGAAACCCACAGAAACAGCTGACCTGAACAAGGGAAAACTCATGGCCACCACAATGATAGCTGGGAAACCAGCATGGGACTGATCCAGACCCCCTGAATGTGGGTGTCAGTTAGGAGGCCTCTTGTAGTGGATCAGTACTTACCGCTACCATAGGAATCGATTCTGGGAGCCCATTCCACATGGAAGGATACTCCCTGAGCCAAAACACAGGGGGGTTGGCCTAGGCCCTATCGCAAAAAATATGACAGAGTTTGAAGACCCTCTATGGAAGGCCTCTCCCTCCCTGGGGAGCAGAAAGGGTATGGTATGGGTAGGGCATTATTTGAGGGGGGCATGGTAGGAGGGGAGGGAGACGGACCTGGTATTGACATGTAAAATAATTTTTTTCTAATAAAACAAAGGGAAAGAAACCCTTAGATGATAATGTTGCTTTCTTTCCCCACCCCCATAGCTTGCTCAGTATCGACAAAGAAAAGTCCAACCTAATGGGCAGATTGCTAAGAAGACTAAGAAAATTTCAAGTTGTAAACAAGATGAACAGAGCTCAAATATTAATGAAGGAACACGTGAGATGTTCAAGAATTGTTGTGAAGGTATAGAGTCTGATGTGACTCCAGATTCCATTGAAATGAGAGTTCTGGCAAGTGGTCAAACAGAGAATCCAAATCAGGTATTGGTTGAGGTGAGTGCTTCCAGATTTTCAGCATAGTTCTGAGTGGGCATTAGTGTAATGAGAGTGGCCATCAGCACACTATGCAGGTTAAATATGACTTTTGCCCTTCTTGCAAATTTCAGCAGTATGTTAGTAACTAGACCTAAATTTTTAATAACCTGTGAGGGAGCTCTGTGGGCTTCATTCAACAGGTATTTATTGAGCACTCACAATGCAAAGATGAGGAAGACAGATGTAAAGAAACCAATGTACTCCTATCAGACCCATGCCAGCAACAGTGCACCTGCTTCTCAAGAGTACGGAGCATGCCAAAGCCAACCTTGTGTGTGCTCCTTGGGTAGCTTTGGAAGGGTAATATTGGGAGGATGAGTGGGAATCAGCCAGAGGTTAAGAAAAAAGAAAGGGAAGCATCCTCTGTGCAGAAAAAAGAACATTTGCAAAGATAAAAAGCAGAGTGTTGTATCATCTGGAAACAGAAGATTTGATTTCAAATGGATTCCAATGTGAAAGGGTCGGGAGGGCTTAATTTTGAGGGTTTGGAAATTGTACTCAGGCCAACTACCACAGAAAGTGCCCAATGAATCCAAATTTTCCAAGGTCCTCCCCCTTGTTTAATGATGCAAGTTTCTGAAATGGTGGAGTTAGAATGGATTGAAATTGTTGGTGGATGATTGGCTCACTAACCAGGACGACAAATAGAGGGATATGTTGCTCAGGAGAGTAGTAGGGGGATGGATATTATTGTAATTTTGTGCTATAGCATATTTATGTACAAATAAGGGTATAATAGTTAGGGATTTTACCAGTGGGGTTTCTATTGCCAGCGACAAAATACCATGCCCCAGAAGCAAGGTGAGGAGGAAAGGGTTTATTTGACTTGAGCTTCTGCATTGCTGTTCATCACTGAAAGAGGTTAGGACAGGAATCAAAGAGGACAGGAGCTGATGCAGAGGCCCTGGAGGGCTGGTGCTCACTGGTTTTCTTCCCATGGCTTGCTCAGCCTGTTTTCACATTAAGAAACTTCAGCACATGGGAGACTGAAGTGGAATATCATAGTTTCATTTCTGTTATTGTAATAAATTCCCCCAATAAAAGCAACTTAGGGGAAGAGTTTATTTGACTTAGGAGTTCAGTTTCTAGTCCAGCATTGCAGGTGAGTCAAGCTCAAGGTAGCTAATCCTATTGCGTCCCACAACTCAGAGAGAATAAATGTGTGCATCCCTAAGATTCAGTTCACCTTCTCCACTCTTAAAATGGCTAGGACCCAAGCCCAGGGAATACTGCTACCTAGAGTGGGCTCCATCTTTCCACATCAGGTAAGACAAGAGGCCACCCTCATGTAGATTGAGACCTCATGGAGCCTGTCCCCAGGTGATTCTAGGTTGTGTCTAGTTGACAGTTAAAGGTAAATGTCATATGGGAGGACTGACTGAGCAGGTAGAGGTGTGGCTGGGCTGTGGAGTGAGGCTGTGTAGAGGGGGAAGGAGGAGAAAGGGAAGAGGGAGACACACTGAACATATCACTGTATGTCCTGTGGAACAGGCGTGTGCACTTCACATACAGACAGCTTTACTTACATGCCTCAGCTGTGTTCTGTAAGGTTATTCCAGGGATGAATTAGTGTAGACTGAACCATTTTTCCTAAGGACGTCTGGGCTAAGTTCTGTGAGTTACTGCTCTCATTTTGTTAAATGGTGGTACAAGGCTGGCAGGAAGGCTGATTGGTAAAGGCACTTTCCTAACAGGCATGGTGACCTGAGTTCAATTCCCAGAACCCTGGAAAGGGGAAAGAAAATCTTTTCCCCCAAATTTTCATATTAACCTCACATTTGACATGATGTGCATTTCCCATCCCCCCTCCAAAGCAGGTCATATACATACAAACTAATAAATAAATTAAAATATATACTTAAAATGGCAGCTGTTACACAGTCTTTTGATGCATATTTATGTTTCAAGTATCCTTATTTAGGATATATTGTTAAATCATTAGAACTATGGTTTCCCTATCATGTATGTATTGAGTAAGAGGACTTGAAACAGAAACATACACATGGCCAGGCACACTAGAGACCATGCCTGAGCCAAACTTCACTAACTCGCCTGTCCTCTTAAGGCACATCACAGCTTTGCTGTTCTTAGAAACATGAGGCAGCATTTCAACTTTCTACTAAAGGTCATTTTTAAACAATTAAATTACTAATTAAAAAGTGCCAAAATGTGCCACCATGTACTCTACAAGGATACTGACTTTACTTGTGAGAAAAAGAACGGAAATGGTGCCCTGTTGTGTGTCTTCTAGTATATTCTGTCTTGGGTCACTGTAAACTTTCTGGCTTCTGCTCATGTCCTCAAATGTCCCAGTGGATGGCATGAAAATTGATTTCGGGGCTAGCAAATAAATTTTATTAAGGAGGTGAGTTCATGAAGGAAAGAGTCTGAATAACAAAAATCCACTGTATTCTTAGATATATAATCTGTAAATGTTTTCTTGTTTTTTTATATCTTGATAGTATTCATGATGTACAAAATTTTTAACATGGAAAAGCAAATGCTGAGGGACTCCTGAGTTGGTTCAGTGTTTAAAGTCACTTGCTGACTGGACATAATGGCATAGTACTCTAATCCCAGCACTAGAGAGGCAGAGCCAGGAAGTTCTCGGTGGTTTCCAGTCTAACCTGGCGTATAAAGTGAATTCCAGGATAGTCAGAGCTACATAGTTGTCTGGATAGATGTGACTGATGTAACTTCAGTTTGCTGGTTTTTCCCTGTATTGTGGTGGCATTCCCCCAGTGATGTTTTACTCAGCATTTTTGTTGCTGTTAAATTACTTCCACATAAATTCCTTTATTTATTTGACACATAGCATTTAACATAGCCAATTTTAAGGTTTTGACTGTTACATCCAAAATCAAGAGCAGTTTCTCTCTTTTGACCATTATTTTTCTTGTGAACAGGCCATATTCTCCCATTCTTGTGTGCCTTGCAAGTTTCAAAACATTATTAGTACTATGGCAAATCTTGCATGGTATTTCGTTTCAAGATGGAGTTTTTTAAAACATTATAGTATACTGATATTTGGATTCTTTGCTGTATTTATCATTTTAAATACAATAACTGTTTTTAATGTTTTGTTTTTCTTTTTTTGACACAAGAATCTCTCTACATATTCCTATACATCCTCACAGAGATCCACCTGCCTCTGCCTCCCATGTACAGGATCAGAGGTGTATACTACCATGACTGGTTAAAAATTCTCTTTTCCTCTTTTTGAGGGGTTATTGAAAGCTTTATAAGATCAGCTTCTAAAATGTTCGCTCAGGCTTCAAAAAATGAGCCACAATTAACTGGAGGAACTAAAATCTCAGGGAAAAACATCTACTTACAACATGATTTTTCTATCCATGTCTCCTCACTCCTCCTCAGCCACCTCCTTCCTCTTCCTCCTCTCTCTCTCCCCAGATTGTGTATTAATATAATATATGTATATATATATAATTATATATAGTATATATATATATGTTTGCAACCATATTACTTTTGCAATAATATAAACTAAAACTTTAGGAGAACCTTTTAGAATCAGTTACTTAGGGCTATAAGTCAAGGAGAGTGTCTAATTTTACTTCATACAAGAAATAAAACCTGGTAGCTTCCAGTGCTTTGGCCTCAGTTTCCCTGAGGATGAGCAAAGGGGCTGGTTACCTTTGTCTTTATCTTCTCAGGGGAATTAGAAAGGAGCAGTAAATCTCTGAGCTAAAATCTTGAGTTAATAAAACAAGATTCTGAGAATCTTTAGTGCAGGGTTCCTTTAGGTTATTACTTCTCTGCCACGGAGGTAAAACCAGGCCGTGCTTATTTTTTCTATCCATCAAGGCATCTATGAATCAACATCTTTGAGTATGAAGTAATTCTATGTCCTTGGATATCTGGGAATGTCTTAGATGGAATGCTTTTGCCTGGGCCCTAAATGCTGACTAAATAACTGATAATAAGGATATTCGCAGGAAGGCAGATGTCTGCAATTACAATGGAGAAGGACACGCACCTGGTTGTGGGAAACTGGGCTCAGACATAGCTAAGGAATATAATGGGTAAACTTGAACTGCTTTCGAAGAAATTTTCCCAGTAAATGACTAGATAGTGTAAACTGTGATAAGTAAATCCAAGTTTGTTACTGAAAGGAATAAGCTACAGGGAGAATCTATAGCAAGAAACAGCCACTTTTATTCATAAGACTACAACACCAAATACATCTTTACTATTGGCTCAAAATAACAGAAGAATTCTTAATTATCCTGTGTTGTCTCATGATATAATGGCTTTATAATTCTGAGTGCTCTTGCGGCTTGTAGATGGAGGCTTTTTTTTTGAGACAGGGTTTTTCTGTGTGGGCCCTGGCTTTGCTGGACCTTGCTCTATATACCATGCTGGCCTTGAACTCACAGAGATCCACTTGCCTCTACCTCTCTAAGCTGGGATTAAAGCAATGCATCACCAACCAGATAGTCTGTTTATTTTTAGTGCCATGTTTTAATAGGATTGTGTCCCAGTAATCTTGAGATTTAGAAAAGAACCTCATGGGCCAGGGACCTGGGTTCAGTTCCTTAAATTCCCATTAAAATTCTGAAAATGGTGGCTTGCACTCATAATCCCAGTGCTAGGGAGACAGATAGAAAGGTTCCTGAGGCTCAGTGGTCATGTAGTCTCATCTACTTAGTGAGTTCAGGTCAGTGAGAGACCTTGTCTCAAGGCAGATGAGCAGCCATACAGAGGATGATAAGGGAAGTAGTCCTCTGGCCTTCATGTGTGTGCACATAGGCCTACATACATGCATAACTAATTAACATAATAAATAAATAAATAAATAAATAAATAAATAAATAAATAAATAAATATGGGAGCAGAGCCTCATGTGATCGGAACCACAGAGTCAGGACTTTAGACTAGAGAGAAGATCATTTCTTTTCCTGCCAGCAGTCACTACGTCTTGGGAAGGCCATTGCAGAACTTGATCTTGAATGTTAAATAATGTTCTGTACGAATAGATTAGGAATTACAGTGATAGTATTTATAACTCTCTGTTTCATGTGAGAGGTGTGTGTGTGTGTGTGTGTGTGTGTGTGTGTGTGTGTGTGTGTGTGTGTGTTGGACAGTGAAAACCGAAATTAGAAAAATAAGGATTTAATTCTTTATTCTATTTCCTACTGCATACTTGATAGGAGCTTTGAATGCCACTGACCTCAAGCTTAAAATCTGGGATAAAGCAAAAATGCTTAATTTTTACTTTATTATTTTATATGTATGGATATTTTGGCTATAGGGGTTTATGCTTGCTTCCCACAAATGCAGTGCCCAGGGAGGCCAGAAGAGAGCATCAGCTCCCTTGGAACTGGGGTTAGAGCTCCATGGGGGTCACCATGTGGATGCTGAACCCTTCATGGCAAGAGCAGCTGGTGCACTTAACTGCTGAGCCATTTCTCTAGCTTCCAGCAAATGTATTTAATCAGTGCTTCTCAAGTTGTAAAAGCAGTGTAACAACAAAAGGTGTCGGATCTCTTAAAGTAATTACTTATAGCATCAAGATCTGAGAATATATTTGAGGAAATGATACTTCAGATAGTAGCATTTAGAAATCTTTTATTTAGGAGTTATAAAGTTAGAGAAATATTTCTTTGGTGTTTTTGACTTACAAAGGGTAGGTACTGTGTATAAGAACATGTCCTCTTAATTTTTTATAGGGAGAAAAATTTACTGCTTAGACTCTAATTCATAGGTGAAATTTTAGATATCGGAATAATTTGTATTAGGTTTTTGTCATGTATTCCCTGGTTTTAGTAGCATTGTATATAGTCGTTTTCATTATGCTATGAACAGTAGTTGCTTTGTGGAAGTAAAATATGGGGGGAAAGACATAACTGTAAATTGTTTTACTTTTACCCTGAAAGTGAAATTTGTATTACAGCAAACCACTGTAGTTCACGAGAGGTAAGATTAACATATTATAATTTCAAATGATGTGAGTAAAAATGGTTATTTTATAACACTAAAATTATTGATTGTTGTTACTTTGTTTCTTGTACATTTTACAGACTTCTGTTGCATTTCTAATTCTAAAATACAACAAAACAGCAACAGCATAAAAACCAGCATAAAACCATAGATATGTTTTACTGCTGCTGTTTTTCACAATGCTAAATGACACATTAATCATTCCATAGATTTATCTTCAAATACATAGAGATTATGGCTAGTTTCTGGGAACAGCTTTAATACTGGGTTGCTTGGAAGAAGTCCATGGTGAACTAGTTAGCATCTGCGAGAGGTACTGGGTTTCTAGATGGAAGACCACTGAGAACTGGTCTCACATAGCACAGCATTTTTTTCTGATAATTTGTTTTCAGTAAAGCTTTTCACAAATGTGTGGATTTGCATTAACCATATGGACTTTTTTATTGGCACGAATGCTGTGGTGGTGACTTTAGGTGAGAAACTGTTAAGTGGAGGTGACATATTTATGAGGTACCCTCTTTAGATAATGGTGATAGCTTTGTGTCATTTGTCTCAGTGTTTAAAATATGATGACCATTTCTTTGGTTCAGAATTAGAGAACATGAAAACCTTTCTCTTACTCTAAATATGTCAGCCATTAGTATATTTCATAAAATTTAATGTGTTGCAAGTTTCAAACAAAGAGAGAAACATTTATGCTTATATTAGCATAGCACAATTTTATATTAGTGGTATGGGTTGAACATTTGATAGGTAATAAATTTAATGTTCATTAGAGCTAATGATATACTTACTAGTAGACTGACCGGGAAAATAACCAACAATGCATAAATAAATTGATATCACATTCATACTATGTAAAAGTTCCTCTGTGGTCAGTATGGATATAAAATCACCACCTCTAAAAACTACCATTTAAGAATACTATGCCAAAAAAGGATGGGAGAATTTCAGACTTTTAAAGATGAGTACCAACTAAAGCCATTTGTGTTAAGCGAGTTAGCAATAATCTGACAATTGTCACACAGAGGACAAGAGAGACAGTCTCAGTCACAAAAGCACAGGGAGGAGTAAGTAATCATAGAAAGTTGATGATTGGAGGAAAAATAGGAAAACACCATTTTTGTCTTACTCTGCAAATCAACAAACCCCTAATATGGAATTGTGGGTGCGGGAGTGGGGATGTAAAAGACCAAACCAAACCAAGAAAACTTGAAAGCAGAAGACAACAGAGTTAGAGGAAACAGCAAAGTGTTGTCAATAAGAGGACTAATTATAAATAGTCTCTACTTTGCAATTAAAAAACAAAATTGGCTGCCTGAAAAAAATATAGAAGAGACAATTGTTTGCTGTCTGTGAAAAATACATCTCACTGGCAAAGACGCACTAGACTGGGAGTGAATGCATCAGAGTCCACATACCACGTAAGAGGAAGCTTCAAAAACAACACAGGAGTAGGTTTTCTAATATCTGAAGATATCTAATATCTGAAGCAGGTTGCTGCTTGTTAATAAAGCAAAGATATTCCTTTCTAGTTCTTGCAGGCCTTCCAGTAAGCCTGAGAAAGTGAATTCTACTTAGCATGAGATGGAGACCTTTGAGTGATTGTCCATTTTACATGTTTGATAGGCATGACTGACTGATCCCAACAGGGATCTTTCCTTCACTCATGGATCTCTAATGCTTCTGATGCCTTAGTCAGGGTTGCTATCAATCAGATCCTGGCAGGTTTTTCCAGGCTGAACTGTGATAAAGCACTGACTCATTCCCAGCCTTCAGTCCTCTGAATTTCATGGAGATGGGCATTGCTGTGACTACCATTGCTGTTTCTAAACAGTTTAGGAGCCATGGCCAAGTGTGTGGATGAAGCATTATGGAAGCTCTTTAGGTTGGGGCAAACATTTCTATGATTAGACAATTGGGTTTCAGCTTTTCACTTGCCTGTCTGGCAGCAAGAAAGCAGTTGTGATCGTGAAACACCGTGATGAACAGTGTACTGAAGATCCTTCTGCTGGGGCTCCTTCACTGTGCCTGTACGCCGGGCTATCAAAGTGATCTTTCTTTCATCTTAGAGAATAGCAGACAGATGGAGAGGAGAGGAAAGCCAAAGAGGTGATGCAAAAGCCTTTTCAGGAGCTGGGGAGGTGGTGAAGTTCAAAAGTACTTGCTGTTTAAACATGAGGTTCTGGATTTGGTTCCCCAGTACCCATGTGAAATCCAGGTGTGATTGTTATTTTCTGAAATCACAGCTCAGGGGATGTCAAGACAGGAGGGTCCCTGGGGCTTTGGCTCAGCCAGTCTAGCTAAACCAGTGAGTTCCAGGTTCATGCTTCATCTCCGTATCTCAAAATACTAAGATGGAGAGTGATTGAGAAAGACACCTGACATTGAACTCTGACCTCACATACATACACTGAAAGCCAAAGCAGTCCAATTACCCTTTGTATGGAGAAGCAGTATGAGGGAAATTAGTGGTGATTGGAAGAGAAGCCGGTATATTGTAAGCACTGTAGTGTTTGAGAAATGATTAACCTTCGAACTTATTGTATGTCCTTTTGATGAGTAAAGTGCTTGCCACACAAGCATGAGCTTGGATCCCTAGCACCCACATAAAAAGTATGAAAATGTGTGTGTGTGTGTGTTTCTGTGTGTGTGTGTGTGTGTGTGTGTGTGTGTGTGTGTGTGTGTGTGTGTGTGTGTGTGTGTGTGTGTATGTGTGTGTGTAGTTCCTGCATTGGGTGCCAGAGACAGAGGATGCCTAGGGCTAGCTGGCCAGTGTATGTAGCTAAGTTTGTGGTCCCCAGGCTCAGTGAAATACTGTTGTCTGGTAAAATACTTTCAGTTTAAGATGACAATAAATGAATCAAGAAACTGGTTTTATTTTATTTTATTTTTTAAAGATAAATGACTGCTGTTTTGGGACAAATGCAGGGAAGCCTACAAATTTATTAAGGATATATAGTATTTAAACTACATATGATATTAATGTTTTATACTGTATAAATGTGCCCAGCTTACTAACAAAGCTTTCCTGTATTACTTCTATTTATTTTTTAATACTTAACAAAACCAGTTATCTCCTCTTTGTAGTGCAGAAATCCTGTTTATGCTGTTAAGGTTCTATCTCATTACTAACAAAGCAGGTTTCTGTACCAATGAACATGCAGGAGGTAGGAATATTTTAAAATAGACTTTGTTGTGGAATTATAAGTTTCATCCCTGTCCCTGAGGAATGTTGCTAGTACTGATCATGAAAAACCATGGATTGCTTTAGGAAAAAGAATTAGCCTTGCTAGTTCTCATTCTGAACAAGCAGTTCATTGCAGTCCGACGCATGTCGAGATGACAGAAAATGATTTGGCTGGAAAACAGCATGAGATTGAAGAACTAACTCAGCAGCTGGAAGGAATGAGAGCTATCTATGGGACTGAAGTGCTGCAGAGGGTGCCCTCACCTCCCGTGGCTTTGGTTTGTTATACATGTGAATGGAAGTGTGTATGCTTTTTAAACATGGGGCTTTGCAATGGCAACCTAGGAAATTTCATAATTTTGGTTCTTGTACATAGATAGCCTCAACAAGGCCATTTAAAATGAGGATTGCAGAAACACAGCTGCAATATTCGGACTTTTGAAATTTAACTGTTTAAATAGCTAGAGTGAAATGACTCCAGTACGACAGATGTGTTCTTTGTCATCAGTCTGAGAGAAAATTGGTGTAAACCACAAAAATTATGACTTAAACCCAAAAAGAATGTCAGCAAGTCCTTGTAAGTCATCTCATTGGTTACAGTGACACCTTCTATACAGGGAAGTCAAGAGGAAGAGGAACACTGATAGACACGATAGCATACTTCCATTCCATACTCCTCAGAAAGAAGCTGGGGTTAAATGTGTCTGCTGGTGTTGCCTAGAATAAATAGTGGCTCTCCAAAGTATAAAGATGCTTCTTCTATAAGAACACATGGAAAAGTCAACCCAACTATATTCTCTTCCTTCCTTAATGCTGAAACAGGTTTTCCAAGTCAGATTTGAAATAGAACTGTTTTGGACAGGCCAGTAGCTTTCATGGAAGATTAATGAACTGTGTAAAAAAAGCGAATATTTACATTTTCACTGGTTTCTCTTAGGTATCATATGAATTTGAAGCTGCCATTAAAAAACGAGACAGCATCATTACTCGCCTAGCTGCTAATTTGCAGCAGTCAAGAAAAGAGACAGATAAAATCTTGGAAGAATTTGTCCACTTGACAGAAAGAAGTGAGAAAGTACAAATTCAAGCACAGCACGTAAGTATTAAGAGTACTAAAACATTTGGGTTTTTTGGTTTTTCGAGATAGGGTTTCTTTGTGGTTTTGGAGGCTGTACTGGAACTAGCTCTTGTAGACCAGGATGGTCTGGAACTCACAGAGATCTGCCTGCCTCTGTCTCCCCAGTGCTGGGATTAAAGGCAGGCACCATCACCAGCCTGCAGTTTATTTGTTTTTAAGCAATGAATTTTGTACTTTTTTACATTCCAGGAAAAATCAAAACTTATTATGAAGCCATTTGCTGCTTTTTGTGTAGTAAAAGAAATACTTTAGAAGCAAATCCGTGTTGATGCTGTTAAGCAAAAATTGTTTGTTAGTTTGTTTGTTTGAAACAGTTTCTCTGTGTATCTTCTGAACCTTTTCTGGAAACTCACTATGGAGACCAGGCTGGCATCCTCACAGAGATCCCCTGCCTCTGCCTCTGGATTCCTGGGATTAAAGGCATTTGCTGCTACCATTGAAGAGCATAACCAAGAATTGTAATTCATACTTCATGGGTGGTTTCCTGCTATTGCTTATATTAAACTTCCTCTTTCAGTTTTGAAAGTCTACAAAATCTTACCAAGGTGGACTGAATGGATTTTTGCAGACATCACTCTGTAGTTGCATTGGACCTTTTCAATCCTGACATGGTTTTAGTTAGGTTCTAAATGGAAACTGCATCTATACCTTTCATTTACTTTGTTAACTTGGTAATCCACCCTCGCTAGTTTTATGTCAAGCTAGAATTATCTGAGAGAAGGGAACCACAACTGAGAAATAGCCTCCATAAGATTAGCCTGGGAGACATTTTATTAATTAGTGATTGATGGGAGAGGGAGGGCTATGCCCAGGATGAGTGATGCCATCCTGGGGAGGTAGTCTTCTCTAAGAAAGCAGGCTGAGCAAACCATGAGGAGCAAGCCACCAAGCAGCAATCCTCCATGGCCTGTATGTCAGCTCCTGCCTCCAGGTTCCTGCCCTGTTTGAGTTCCTGGCTTGACTTCCTTTGATGATGAACTAAGAAGTGGAAGCAGAGGGCAAATCAACCCTCTCCTCCCTAACTTGCTTTGACCATGGTGTTTTATAATTCAGCAGTAGGAACCTTGACTAACTCAGTATCTGAAGGCATTGATCAGAGTTTGATAGCAAGTATTACAAAAGAGATTGGAGTTAGAGTCTGCAAAGTCACCAAGATACAGGAGTGTGGTCCTGTCCCACTTCTCTTGCCCCTGTGGCCTCAGTCCTATTTCCCTCACTAGACCTGCTTTCTCTGAACTATCATTTGAAAGATAATTTCATGGCTCAGTTCTTCCAGTCATAACACCAGAAGATCTCAAACCCCTGAAGTGAAGAGATGGCACAGAGAGCCAGAGTCAGCAGAATAAGACTGCAGAAGTCTGTTCAGAAACAGTCACTTCAGCGTTCAGTATGTTGAAGGTTCTCTCTGTTTTCAACTTTCAGGTCAGGGAGACACTGCAGCGCAGCCCCCACAGCAGTGCTGCTGCAGAGCTGGTTTTCCTGAAGCAGCAGGTCCATGATCAACAGCAGCTCCTGGAACAGCAATACCGTCTGTTAAAGGATTCTCAGAAAAAGGAAGAGGAATTGAAAAATGAAGTCACCTTTTTACAAGAGAGACTTAAAGTATATGAAATGGTAAAGTTAGATGTCAGCTGGCTTGTCACAACTTTGTAATTTTCTTATTCATGTGTCTTATGCATGTAAAATAGAAACTTTTATAATTAAGCCAAACTCTTTGAATATAGAAACTAATTTATATCAAAAGCAATTGAGAATCACAAAATAACTGTATATGTCACACCAATGTTAAGAGAACTACATTGTGTTCCTTAGAGTGGTATGAAGTCTCAGTAGAACCTAAATTTGCAACTCAAATATCTATCTTGTCCCATCTGAAGTATTCCCATCTATTGGGGCTAGGATATTGAAATTGTGAAAATGCTTTTGCCACAAGGTAAAATTCTGGAGATCTAAAACAAAAAAACAAATGCAGTTGATTGTTTATGCAAATTCTGTTCGACTTCTTGGAAATATTTAGGTATTAAGGTTCTTTGAGACAGGGGATGACATTATGTATCACACATAGACTATAATCTTAAAATCTAAGAACAACTCTTCCTGAAAGGTTTGCTTACACTTATTTTCAAATGAGAAATGAAAACTCAAAAGAGATTTGTTTCTGGCTGCTTAACTCCCATACCAGAATTAGGATTCAAATGGCTTGGGGCAGGGCAGAGCTCTTGCACCACACTGCCCTTTCATGTGTAAAAAATGTCCTACAATCCATAGCAAATCAAAAGCACAATCGGATTTTGAGTTGTAGGCTCAGAAAATTCATGTTAGGTATTATGTGGGTCCTGAGCTAGAACAGAGGTGAATCAGGTTGTTCCAATTTCAAGAGGGTGTTTAAAAGTTGAAATATCAGATTATTGGTTTGCAACCATTAACAATCATGGGGAACTGTGTATATTGGGTCCTTTGGGTTTTATTTTCTCTCCATGGACAAGTGAACTTAAAAAGACAAATACTAGTTTGGAGGTTCCTTAGTGAGCAGATGGGAGGGGGTCAGCCTTCAGACGTTGTGCCATTAGACTGAGATGACCTGATTTATGCATATTATTGTAGTGCAGTTTATACCCATGAGCTGAGTTCTTCAGTCCTGTTTACCACAACATTGTATTTTTCTTAAATTGAGTATTTATATTGTGGATGGTTGGAAGATCCTGCTGCCTCTTGAGTGCTATGACTATATATATGCATACCTGGCTCAGAGTACGATGTTTCTAGAGGGACCATAACTGTCAAAGACTGAAGGCACTTTGGTGTTTTTCCATGAACTGTGCTTAGAGAGGGGCACTCTCATGCTTCCTTCAGACAGCTTTCTTCTGTCTGAACTTTGACATTTTTTTCTTTCAATGTGTTATGCATTCTTTCAGAATCCTATTGAGCTCTGTGTGCCAAGGACCTTTGTAATATAATTCACCTGCCCATAACCAGTTCTGTATATTTTATTTCATGCTTTGTATTTGGGTCAGAATCCCACAGAGAAAACTAAATAACAGATCCAAAACTCTGCCTAGGCCTATGCTCCACTTGGTGCTCTGATGGGATTGTCATTTGCCTGTGCTTGGTATATTTGTCTTGGCCCTGCTGTTGCCTACAGTGGCATAATTGACCTCAAAAGGGAACTGCACAAAAGTTCCTTTTCAATTCTCAAGTCTGTTTGAGCTGAAATTGTAGTTCCAGCTCCGTATGCTGCATGTAATACAGCTGTCGTAGATTTCCCTATGTGTCAGGCAGTGAAAAGAAGACAGACTCATGGAAATGTCTCCTATCATTGGAACATCTTTAGATCACTAGAGTTCCTGGGAATAACCTGAACTTAATTTTACATGCTTTTTTGGAAGTAATCTGAGAGTGATTTATATTACAATTAGCTATCAAGATAAATAATTGGGATATCAACCAGTTAATTTTAAAAGAGAAGATTTAATGGGTGAGCAAAGGTTTGTTTTTAAAATTATTACATTAATTATTTGTCTGGATAGTGAACTCAGGTCATCAGGAACCATCTCATCAGACTGGCAGTCTTTTCTTTTCTTCTTTATTTTCTTCATTCTTTCTTGGCAGTGCTGGGAGTAGAACCCAGGATCTCATACATGCTAAGCAAATCAGGGTGTATCGATTTAATTCCATTTTTCCATTTCTTCTTATTATTAAAATTTCTCATACAATACATTGTTTTCATATTCCCTTCTGTTCTCCCAGATTGTCCCTACACACCTCAATTAAAAATATTGACCACAGCAAATGTAATTCACTATTCCTTCCTAAGAAGGTCTGAGCTGCTCTGGAACTCTTGTTTGCTACTAAGTGTCTAGGTACCCAAGTCTTTTCAAGTGGACAACTGAGGGCTGGGCACAACAGTTACTCTTTATAGAAAGATGTAAAAATGTGACTTTCATCTGTCTTTTGTTAATAATGTTGCACAACAAAGTTATCAGAAATTGTTACACTTTCTTTTTTTCTTCTGAAGGAACAAGATAAAAAATTAGAACATGCCAATAGCATCTTGCAAGAAAAGCAGGCCATCATTGATGATTTGCAAGAACGAAAAACAGAAGAAGAAAACAAATCTGCTGTATTGCAGAACCAGTTAGAATCCGCTGATAAATTAGTAGCAGACTTAAGAGAACAACTTATAGAAAAATACCAAGAGAACCAAAGCTTAAAACTGGAGCTAGCCAGTTCTATAGAAAAAGAGAGCCCCTACCTTTTAGAAATTAAAGACCTACAGCAGAAAAATTACAATGATAGCCTTCCAGACACTGGCACAGAGCAGAGCACTGAGAGAGAAGCAAGGAGGAAATTAGACCACCTCCAAGTGGAGCTAGATGAAATGTATGGAAGAGAAATAGTGCATATGAAGGAAGTATTAATACAACAACATGAATCTCAGTCAGAGGATCTTCAATCCCACCATAAAGATGAAATGGAAACTGTCTTGGATTCATATGCAAGTACTACATTGGATATCTGCAATCTGTATAAACAGTATAAAGAACAGCTAGACATATTCAATATGGTAATAAGTGGACAAAATATAAAATTGCAAGATACTCTTTTTGAAAATGAGAACCTCAGCAAGGAGCTCTGTGTAGTTAAGAGAGAGCAACATGTGCTTCAGTCACAATACAATAATCTTTTGAAAGAATGCAATGTTTTGAGACAGCAGGTCACTGGACATCATGAAAACATAGTTAAGCCAGAATGTAAACTTAATGATACACACCATTCCCTCCACATAGTGGAAGACTTGAAAGCGAAGATTGCTGCTCTGTCTGAGTTCCAGAAAGAGCTTGAGTGTAAACACGCGGCAGAAATTTCAAGCTACCAAATAAAACTTGAAATGCTAGAAAAAGAAAAGAATGAGACACTACAGAGGATGTCAGAGTCCCATGAAATGCAAATGCAGCAATTAGAAAGCATCTCATTAGTAAGGAAGAAGCCTTCTGCCTATCCCCTCTGGGCTTTATCTCTCTTCTTTCTGCATATCTTACTTTCCTTCTTACTCCCTGGCTGGTCGACTGGGGGGCTGGGCGGGTGGGTGGCTGGATGGCTGGGTGGCTGGGTGGCTGGGTATCTGGGCAGCTGGGTCCTGATGTCCTCCTGTCCGTGTCTTCTTACTGCTCCACTTCCTCTGTTCTCCTTCTATTTATGCTCTCTGTGTGCCATGCCCTCCTATCCTTGCTCCTACTTTGCCATTGGCTGTTCAGCTCTTTATTAGGACCACCAGGTGTTTTAGACAGACACAGTAACACGGCTTCACAGAATTAAACAAATGCAGCACAAACAAAAGTAACACACCTTCGAATAATAATCTACCACAGCTGTGACTGCAGCCATGCCAGGTCCTTGAGTATCAGGTCAGGACTGCAATACATCAGCATCTCAGCCAGATGAACTGAAACTCTTCCTCCTGGGCTTTGTTGAAAGATATTCCTTTTCCCTAGTGTTACCTATCCTCCTCCATTCTTTCCTACTTCCTGTTTCATATTGCTCTTGGTTTAAATGTTACTTCCTTGTGACCATGGTAGCTGAGGGGATACAAGAGCATTGGCTTAAATTAGTACGAAATAAGATTGTTTTGGGAGCTTGGTTTTACTTTTTTTGATTAAAGAACACAGGACAAATTAGCCTGTACACTGCAGTTTTTTTCAAGGTTGCCAGGGACTTATTAGTACCAATTTTCATATCCTGGAAAGGACATTTGGTGAAAATTTATGTTAAGTTCCCTATGTTAGATAGCATAGTATGTTCATCACTCTTGCCAAGAGTGTTGTGGCTGTGTAGAATGTTTCTGCACCACAGAGATATGTCAGCAGGTAAGGGCGTTGGCTGCCATGCCTGACAACCTCAGTTTGACCCCTAAAACCCACATGGTGGGAGGAGAAAACCAGTCCCCACAGATTGTCCTCTGACTCCCACATGCCCAATGTGGAGCAGAGGCATGTACACAGACACACCCAATGAGTAAGTAAGTAAATAATAAAAACAAGAACATCCCCGCTTTCTAGGAAATGCACAGCAATATTTAGAAATTAAGGCCCATCTGTCTGCAATAGATCCGCACAGAATTTGGGGTTTTTTGGACAAAATTTTTGAGAAATTTTAATGACAAAAATTTACCACTGGACAGTGGTGGCACATGCCTTCAATCCCAGACTCAGGAGGCAGAGGCAAATGCATCTCTGTGAGTTCAAGGCCAGCCTGGTCTACAAGAGCTAGTTCCAGAACAGCTAGGTCTATACAAAGAGACCCTGTCTTGAAAAAAATTTACCATGGGCATTCCATTCTTCCTCATCTGACTTCCTGGTTGTTAATTCCATTGTCTCTACACCTCTCTTCAATTAATTTTTCTTTGTTACAGGGCACTGAATATCCATCTGATATGGAATGTCTCCAGAAAGCAGACAAAAGGATTGTGTTGTCTTTAAATGCTCATAACAATGGCAGGCAGGAGACTGCAGCCAGAGACAAAGAAATGGACACTTCAAGACAAAGTGTGTGCTTACCCCCTAGTGGGAATCTGCAGCCAGCTGGAAGCATTCAGTTTGGTGCTCCTGAAAACTGTTTGATTCAGTGAAATTATTTCATTTCACAAAAAAAAAAATAATCGATATTACTATAAGTGTTAATAGTTGTCAAATTAGTTTTAAATAGCTGTATTTTATTTTAAATAAATAAATTCTTACCTCTTTCACCTGGAGTGCCATTTGTTTTAGACAAGCAGGAGATGGGCAACAGTGTAATAAAAGGATGGAAACTGGTACCTAAAGTGGGACTGTAAATCACGTGGAAGCCCAGCTACTTCCACTGTTAGAGGAAAATGGTGGCTGTGATGGCATTTTTTCTCCATTTTTAAATTTAAATTAGACACAAGATAGTTTTACATGTTTATCCCAGTTCCCTCTCCTCCCCTGCTCCTCACTAGCACACTACCTATCGCACACCCTTTCTGCTCCCAACGTAGAGGGAGGCCTTCCTTAGGGGGTCTTCAGAGTCTGTCATATCCTTTGGGATAGGGCCTAGGCCTTTCCCATGTGTCTAGGCTGAGAGGGTATCCCTCTATGTTGAATGGACTCACAAGTCCATTCCTATGCTATGGATAAGGAGTGATCCACTACAAGAGGTCCCATAGATTTCCCAGGCCTCCTCACTGACACCCACATACATGGGGTCTGGATCAGTTCAGGGCTGGTTTCCCAGCGATCAGATTGAGGACCAAGAGTATCCCCTTATGCAGGTCAGCTGTTTCTGTGGGATTCACCAACCTGGTCCAGACCCCTTTGTTCATCACTGGTCCTTCTCTGCAACTGGATTCCAATTCAGTTCAGTGTTTAGCGGTGGGTATCTGCTTCTACTTCCATCACCTCCTGGATGAAGGCTCTAGGATGGCATATATTTTAGTCATCAATCTCATTATCAGGGGAGGGCATTTAAGGTAGCCTCTCCACTGTTTCTTAGATAGTTAGTTGGCATCATCCTTGTAGATCTCTGGACATTTCCCTAGTGCCATGGCTCCCTCTCTTATGGTATCTCTTATTTTCCTCTCCTCTATTCTCCCCCATACACAACCATCCTACTCCCTTATGTCCTCCTCATCCCTCCTCTTCTCCCCTTCTCATTCTCCTAGCTCCCTCTCCCCTCCTTCCATACTCCCAATTTGCTCAGGAGATCTTGTCCCATTCCCCTTCTCCAGGGGACAATGTTTGTATCTCTTAGAGTCCTCCTTGTTTCCTAGCTTCTCTGGGGGTATGGATTGTAGGCTGGTAATCCTTTGCTCTATGTCTGAATCCATATATGAGTGAGTGCATACCATGTTTGTCTTTCTGTGATTGGGTTACCTCTCTCAGAATGGTTTCTTCTAGTTCCATCCATTTTGCTGTGAACTTCAAGATTCCATCGTTTATTTTTTCTGCTGAGTAGTCCTCCATTGTGTACAGATACCACATTTTCTCTATCCATTCTTCAGTTGAGGGGCATCTAGATTTCTTCCAGGTTCTGGCTATTACAAATAGTGCTGCTATGAAGATGGTTTAACAGATGTCCTTGCTATGTGAATGTGCATCTTTTGGCTACATGCCTAAGACTGGAATTGCTGGATCTTGAGGTAGAATGATTCCCATTTTCCTGAGGAATCACCATAATGATTTCCAAAGGAACTGTACAAGTTGGCACTCCCACCAGCAATAAAGGAATGTTCCCCTTTCTCCACATCCTCTCCAGAATAAGTTATCATTGGTGTTTTTGATTTTAGCCAGTCTGACAGGAGTAAGATGGTATCTTAAGAGTTGTTTTGGTTTGCATTTCCCTGATGACTAAGGATGTTCTGTACTTTCTTATGTGTCTTTCAGCCATTTTAGGATCCTCTATTAAGAATTATCTAATTAGTTCTGTACCCTACTTTTCAATCAGATTATTTGGTGTTTTGGAGACTAGCTTCTTGAGTTCTTTGTAAATTTTAGATATCAGCCCTCTGTCAGATGTGGGATTGGTGAATATCTTTTCCCAATCCGTGGGCTGCCATTTTGTCTTGTTGACTGTGTCCTTTGCCTTACAGAAGCTTCTCAGTTTCAGGAAGTCCTATTTATTAATTGTCAATCTAAGTGTCTGTGCTACAGGTGCAATGTTCAGGAAGCTGTCTCCTGTACCAATTCCTTCAAGGGTGCTTCCCACTTTCTCTTCTAAGAGGTTCAGTGTGGCTGGATTTATGTTGAGGTCTTTGATCCATTTGGACTTAAGTTTTGTGCATGGAAGTTTTCTACATGCCTGCATCCAGTTATGCCAGCACCATTTGTTGAAGATGCTTTCTTTATTCCATTGCATACCTTCAGCTTCTTTGTCCAAAATCAAGCGTTCATAGGTGTGTGGGTTAATTTCAGGGTTTTCAATTCGATTCCATTGGTTTACCTGTCTACTTTTGTGCCAATACTAAGCTGTTTCCATCACTATATCTCTACAAAAGAGCTTGAAATCAGGGATGGTGGTGCTTCCAGAAGTTCCTTTATTGTACAGGTTTTTTGGCTATCCTGGGCTTTTTGTTTCTCCATATAAAATTGAAAATTGTTTTTTTTAAGGTCTGTGAAGAATTGCGTTGGGATTTTGATTGGGATTGCATTGAATCTGAAGATTACTTTTGGCAAGATTGCCATTTTTAGTATGTTGATCCTACCTATCCAAGAACATGGGAGATCTTTCCATTTTCTGGGATGTTCTTTAATTTCTTTCTTTAAAGACTCTAAAGTTCTTGCTGGACAGGTCTTCCACTCCTTTGGTTACCCCAAGATATTTTATGTTGTTTCTGGCTATTGTAAAGGGTGATGTTTCTCTGATTTCTTTCACAGCCCTCTTATAGTCTGCATATAGTAGGACTACTGATTTCTTTTAGTTAATCTTGTATCCTGCCACTTGGGTGAATACGTTTCTCAGCTGTGGGAGCACCCTGGTAGAGTTTTTAGGATCACTTATGTAAACTATCATATCATATGCAAACAGTGAAAGATTGACGTCTTCCTTTCCAAATTGTATCTCCTTGATCTCCTTTTGTTGTCTTATTGCTCTAGCTAGCACTTCAAGTACAATATTGAACAGATATGGAGAGAGTGAGCAGCCTTGTCTTCTTCCTGATTTAGAGGAATAGATTTGAGTTTCTCTTTATTTAGTTTGCTCTTGGAGGTTGGTTTACTGGATATGGTTTTTATTATGTTCAGGTATGTTCCTGTTATCCGTGATCACTCCAGAACCTTTATCCCGAAGGGGTGTTAGAATTTTTAAAGGCCTTTTCAGCATCTAGTGAAATGATCATGTGGTGTTCTTATTCAGTTTGTTTACATGGTGGATTACATTGTTGGATTTTTGTATGTTGAACCAACCCTGCATCCCGGGGATTAAGCCTACTTGATCATGGTGGATGATTTTTCTGATATGTTCTTGGATTCACTTTGCCAGTATTTTATTGAGTATTTTTGCATCAATGTTCATGAAGGATATTGGCCTGTAGTTCTTTTTTTAGTTGTGTCTTTGTGTGGCTTGGGTACCAAGGTAATTGTAGCCTTATAAAACGAATTTGGCAATGGCACAC
Organism: Cricetulus griseus; assembly: GCF_003668045.3. Classification (NCBI taxonomy): domain Eukaryota; kingdom Metazoa; phylum Chordata; class Mammalia; order Rodentia; family Cricetidae; genus Cricetulus; species Cricetulus griseus. Next base: position 134,218 of record NW_023276897.1, read on the forward strand.
ATGTTTACTACCTGTAAGTATGTAACAATTTTTGTCCATTTATAATAATGACAGTTTTTCCTTTTATATCTTTAAATATTCTCTTTTAAACTGATTCCTAGGCAGGGAAAATCTAGGGAAGACTTACCTGAGTGGTCCTGGCCTTTCTCATCATGGTCATTGAAAGAGGTCTCAGTGTCAATGTTTCTTTTATGCATCAAGTAATTCAGTACCCTCATATTTTTATTAAAAAAAAGGATCAAGGATCATTTCTGGTTTCCCTACACAAATTCCGCCACACCTCCACAACAGGAGGGAATTATTCAATATCCTGTTTAGTGTGAGAATAACAAGGTAGTAGAAACTGGTTCATGATGGCTGAGATGGCCACTCATAGTTTTAATACAAACTCAGTAGGGAAAGTGGGGTGGGGCAAGATATCAGGAAGGGGGTCAATTATATTGTTTAGGAACCAATGAAATTCACTCTTTGAAAATCTGATTGACGGGCTGGAGAGATAGCTCAGTGGTTAGGAGCATTGACTGCTCTTCCAGGGGACCTGGGTTCAATTCCCAGCACTTACATGGCAGCTTACAACTGTGTGTAACTCCTATTCCAGGTGAAACTTCACCCTGACACAGACATAAATGCAAGCAAAACATCAGTGTACATAAAATACAAATAAATAATTTAAAAAAGGAAAACAGATTGTCATGTATCAGTGCCTAAATTTTTCAGAGAAATTAGACAATATTTGATGTTCCAGACAAATTAGACATATAAAAATCTACCACAAGTACCTTCATGAAGGTGGGGATAATGAGTTCACTAGACCAAAGATCAATGATAAATAGGTGTTTAATTGGGGAACAGCTTACACAGATAGTAATAAAGGATTGAAGGGATGAAAAGGAAGGGAGACATGGTGTGCTTATACTTTCAAAGGAGAAAACAATGCATGGATCAAAAATACAGAAAATTTGAATAAGATCATCAAAGACAATTCCTCAATAAGTATTCAAGGCTGGTTGCTCCTTGTATCCTTATCACCAAACTCCTGCTAAGGTCAGTGGGAGAACTATCTCTACAAGCGTTTCACAAAATGGGCAAGAAGGAGAATTCATACACATAGGAGAACAAACATCATAAGCTCTCTCAATTAGTATTTACCTAAGGGACTGGAACAACTGTAATGGAAAACCTGCTTAATAGCATCTATTAAGTAACTGAAATTCGTTATTTAAATTGAAACCTAACACAGGCTTAGCAAAAAACAAGATTTATATACTATCATTTTACAAACTGAGATAATACAGAGTTTGTTTTTACTAACCAAATTTGAGTATTGCATTTTTCTGCTTTTTTAAAAGTTCTATTTTATATGATATATTAAAAGTGACCACATGATTTTACAAAAAAAAATGATGCTACAGCAATTCATTCAAGAGTGGCTTGCTAGAGTACATCAAATACTATATCAAGTGAACCATATTGGATAGTTTCTAGCAGAACACAGCTACTTAGATGAAAAACTTTTGTTCACAAACTATTTGACTCAATTCATCTTGCATCATGTTGCATATGACCTTCTGAATAATGTGTTCTTTTCTAGTTTAGATAAAAGAACTATGCTTCCAGTATATGTTTAAAGAGAAAGCAGGCGCTAGGCAAGTCTCCAGTGATCTACAAGGATACCAACTAAACATCTAAGCAACAGTAGAGAGGCTGCCTTAAATGTCCTCCCCTGATAAGGAGATTGACGACATAAGAAAGTGTTCAACATCCTTAGCCATCAGGGAAATGCAAATCAAAATAACTCTGAGATACCATCTTACTCCTGTCAGAATGGCGAAAATCAAAAACACCAATGACAGTTTATGCTGGAGAGGATGTGGAGAAAGGGGAACACTTCTCCACTGCTGCTGGGAGTGCCAACTTGTACAGCCACTTTGAAAATCGGTATGGCAACTCCTCTAGAAAATGGGAATCAGTCTACCACAAGATCCAGCAATTCCACTCTTAGGCATACACCCAAAAGAAGCACATTCACACAACAAGAACATCTGTTCAATGATGTTCATAGCAGCACTATTTGTAATAAGCAGAACCTGGAAGCAGCCTAGATGCCCCTCAACAGAAGAATGGATAGAGAAAATGTGGTACATTTACACAATGGAGGACTACTCAGCAGGGTGGGGGGTGGACGATGGAATCTTGAAATTTGCAGGAAAATGGATGAAACTAAAAGAAACCATTCTAAGGTAACCCAATCACAAAAGGACGAACATGGGATGTAGTCACTCATGTGTGGATTTTAGACATAGAGTAAAGGATTACCAGCATACAATCCACACTGCCAGAGAAGCTAGTAAACAAAGAGGACCCCAAAAGAGACATACATAGTCCCCTGGAGAAGGGGAAAGGGTCAAGATCCCCTGAGCAAATTGGGAGCACGGAAAGAGGGTGGAGGGAGCTAAGAGAATGAGAAGGGAAGAAGAGGAGGGATGCAGAGGACATGAAGGAGCAGAAAGTTTGAGTCAGGGGAAGAATAGAAGATAACAAGAATGGAGATACCATAATAGAGGGAGACATTTTAGGTTTACAAAGAAATCAGGCACTAGGGAAATGTCTGGAGATCTACAAAGATGACACCAGCTAACAATCTAAGCAACAGAGGAGAGGCTACCTTAAATGCCCTCCCTTGATAATGAGATTGATGTGCCACCCAATAGCCCTCATCCAGCAGCTGGTGGAAGTAGAAGCAGACACCCACAACTAATCACTGAACTGAACTGGAATCCAGATGCAGAGAAGGACGAGTGAAGAGCAAAGGGGTCCTGATCAGGCTGGTGAACCCCACAGAAACAGCTGACATGAACATCGGGGAACTCTTGCTCCCCAGACTGACAGCTGGATACCAGGATGGGACTGATCCAGACCCAGGCACATGGGTTTCAGGGAGGAAACCTGGAAAATCTATGGGACCTCCTGTACTACATCAGTGCTCATCCCTAGCATAGGAATGAACTTGGAAGCCCATTCCACATAGAGGTATCCCCCCTGCGCCAAGACACACAGGGGTGGGCATAGGCCCTATCCCAAAAGATACAATAGATTCTGATGACACCTATGGAAGGCCTCACCATCCAGGGGGAACAGAAGGGATATGTGATAAGTAGGGTTTTAGTTGGGGGGTTGGTACGGGAGGACGGGAGGGAGAGGGAACTGGATTGTCATGTCAAACAATCTTTTTTCTAATTTAAATAAAAAAATCTGAAAAAAAGGAAAATTAAAACAATAAATAAAAAAGAAAACACTAAAAGAAAATGCACTATTAATTTGGTTCCTAATCATATACCCAGCTTTTCTATTTCCAGCATCCCCTCATTCTATGTTTTCTTTATTGTTTCTAATTCTGCTTTCAAACCGTGAACTGTTGAAGTTTTTCCTTCACTTATTTGGTTCTTTTTTCTTGGCTTTCTTTACATTCTTTAAGAGATTTGTTTATTTTTTGAATTTTTTGGTTTGTCTTTTCCTCCATTTCATGTAATTTTTTGCTTGTTTTTTCTTCAATTTCTTTAAAGGATTTTCTTGTTTCCTCTTTAATGGTGTCTATCATCTTCATAAGATAATTTTTTGTTTGTTTGTTTTTCAAACAGGGTTTCTCTGTGTAGCTCTGGCACCTATCCTGGTACTCACTGTGGAGAATAGGCTAGCCTCGAAATAACAGAGATCCACCTGCATCTGCATCCCGAGTGCATAAGATATTTTTTAAGGTCCATTTCTTGTTCATCCTCTGCGTTGGGCTTTTCGATTCTTGCTGGTATGGAGTCCTTAGATTCTGGTGGTGTCATATTGTTTTTTCTGTTGTTGAGTGTGTTCTGTCATCTTCCTATCCCTTCTTCCAGTGGCTGCAGGTGGGGTCTCTCCCTCTCTCAGGCGGCAGGCAGAGGGCAGAGGTAGGACAAAGTTGAGGTGTGTCTGGACTCAGGGTGTGCCTTCCGGTCTGGGCAGGTCTACTCTTGTCCAGGGGGAGTCTGAGGAAGAATCAAGCAGGGGGTGATGAGGTTGGTTGGGGGCAGAGCAGCACCCAGACTCACCTCAGGCACAGGGGGCAGAGGGCAGAGGGGGGCAAGTGTCCGGGGCAGTTCTGAGAGAGACTTTTCCTACACTCAGAGACCCAACAGTATTTCTTTGACCATGAGCCAGACATCTTCTGCCACATCCTCAATTTCTACCACACAGGGAAGCTTCACTATCCTCGCCATGAGTGCATCTCTACTTATGATGAAGAATTGGACTTCTTTGCCCTCATCCCAGAAATTAGTGGCAACTGCTATTATGAGGTGTGCAAAGACCTCAGGTGGCAGAATGAAGAGTGCCTGCAGGGTGATGCGGACACTGACAACACAGGAGACAGTGAATTGCTCACCATGACTGCTAGGCAGAGGGGCTGGTGGGCCTTTGAGAAATCTCACACTAGCGCCATGGCCCTGCTGTTCTGCTATGTGACTGGGTTCTTCATTGCAATCTCAGCCATGGCAAAAGTGGTGGAAACAGTACCATGTGTGTCTAGCACAGGCCACATAAAAGAACTGCCTTGTAGGGAATGGTATGCAGTGGCCTTCTTCTGCTTGGATACCACCTGTGTCATGATCTTCACCTTTGAGTACTTATAACACCTAGACATAGCACCTAGCCATTATCATTTTGAGCTCAGTGTTACAAGTATCATCGATGTGGTGGCCATCCTGACCGAATACATTGGGCTGGTCATGACAGATAATGAGGATGTCAGTGGAGCCTTTGTCACACTCCCAGTCTTTTGAGTCTTCTGGATCTTTAAGTTTTCCTGGCACTTTCATGGTCTGCATTTCCTGCAGTACACACCAAAGAACTGCACCTCAGAATTGGGCTTCATGCTCTTTTCGCTCACTATGGCTATCATCAGTTTTGCTACTGTTATGTTTCTCGCACAAAAGGGGTCTGCAGAAAGCAAGTTCACCATCATCCCTGCAGCCTTCTGGTACACCATCATCACCATGACAACACAGGGGTAGGTGCCATTGTAGGAAATGGGATGCAGATTGGACATGGGTGGGTTCATTGTGAGTCTTGTGGTTTCCTGATAATTGAGAGTGGCTGAATATTTCTGTCAATGGATTTATGAAAGCACTAACAATTTGGAAAAATTATTTGGATCAGTGCAAAGGGTATGCCCAAAAGATAGAAAGTACCAGGGAGTTGCAGGCAAATATTAAGTATTAATACCAGAAAGTGACCCAAGTATAAGATTACCAGACTAATTAATAGCTATAGATGACATGGGTTTTAAACCTAAGAACCCTATCTTATTTTACATAAGTATAAAACTGTAGATATATTTATCAAAATAGTTTATATATTATATATATTAATATATCAGTAAGTTATCATTTTCATTTTCATTATGGCTAATACATTATATATAGAATATTAGACCTGAAAGTGGTCAACTATACGAAATGCATATCTTGGTTTGTTGACAAGAGTTCTTGAACCTCTTTTTTATCACCTGTGAAGACCAATAATGATTAGGTAACTCTTCAAATGTGAAGTTTAGAAACTGATCATCAGGAAGATTAAATAACATCTCAGGAAAACTGAGCCTGCATGTTATGTAGCCACTCAGATTTCATGAAATTATTACCCTTGTGTCTTGAGGAAATGAACATTTTGGACTTTTGCCAGGTTGTAAGCAGCTGTGAAACAGAAGAGAAGTTTTTGGACTTTCACCACATAAATTATGCAACTTTGTTTGGACTCACTGATACATTACAAGTAAACATGAAGGTGAGAAATGCAAAGATTTGAACACAGTGTTGGAATACTGGGGAAGAAAATGCAGTGGGGGGTTAACTGATAATCCCTGCTAAATTAGGCCAAATCTAGGAAGAAGTAATCAAAACTAGTAACAAGTCCCTAACTCAACCTCATACAACTATAACATAGATAGATTATAACAGTAATGGAAAGGAGAAAGGGAAGGCTTGTGGATACCATGAATGTTAACTAATACAAAAGTCCCAACCACCCTCAACTTCACAGACAAATATATATTGAGTGTGATGTGGTGTGTTCTTGTGTGTGTGTGTGTGTGTGTGTGTGTGTGTGTGTGTGTGTGTGTGTGTGTGTGTGTGTGTGTGTGTGTGTGTGTGTGTGTGTGTGTGTGTGTGTGTGTGTGTGTGTGTGTGTGTGTAAAACAGTGTGTGTATGCACATGCTTAATAACTGTTCACTCTGGATCTACCTGCCCAGAACTGTAATTTACCAAAATTCTTCCATGCCTGACTTTTTATGTTGGTTCTGATATTCTTTCCCTTTAATACTAACATTTTAGCAACTAAACCATTTTTCCATCCTGATATATACTGGTTTTCATGTACTTTGCTATTGTGTTTCTGCATATAGGAAAAAACCCACAAGTATATCCGCCATTTGGTAGGGAATCTCCAAAAATCAGTTGTCCTTTTCTTTGTTATATCAGCATTCTATTTAATCTGTCAGTTGGAATATCCCATGTGAAACACCACACCCCATCTGCACTAGCAAAAGCACAGCTTACCTTAGCTTATCCTGAAAATGAGTGGCTTTGCACAAGCAGACTTGCCAAGTTATTGCTTATTCAAACTTAATTGTGAATAAGTAAGATGAGACAAAGATAACCACTAATTAGTAATATTCATTACTCTAATATACAAACTTTCTGAGTGTGAATTAAATACTGGCTACAAAATATACCCAAAGCAATCACTGTTGATATCTGGACTTTCCCTCTTCCCAGGTCCTGGACAACCTGACCTTGTTCTTGCACCTAACTCCATTCCATTTTCTGCCCTGTGGTTTCTTCTTAACACCCACACTTCTCCAACAATATCTTGGTCCTGTGCCACTCCCACCTGCCTGTCACTCCCTGAAAGTCCTCTCCTGGGACAGTGCCTGCTCCTGAAGGAACCTTTCCTGGTTGTGAGACCACTATCCAGTTAATAACACTCCTAGATGTTGTGAAATCTAAGATTGTATCTCATTCATGGAAGGTCTGGAAGAAGTCTCCTACAGTCTTTGTAGAAGATATTGGAAAGTGTCGCTTTCCTTCTACATTATTGAAGAGTTGGAGAAATATTAGTGATGATGGGGCATTCAATGGGGCATAATCTAACTCTATCACATCATTTGGGACAGGTCCTAGATCCACCCCCATGTATCTATATTTAGAGAATATCACTCCATAGGTATTGGACTCCCAAAGACCATTTGTGAACTAGAGATAAATATAGATGTCACTGCCAGATATCCCATAGACTGCCCAAGAACCCCAGCTGGCAGTGACACTCATGGGGCCTGGGTTGGGCCTATGCTGGTTCCCTAGCTGTCAGCTGGGGTCTCTGAGCTCCAACGTTTCTGGCCAGTTGTTTTGTGGGTTTCCATAGCATGGTATTGACCCCTTTTCTCATTACTCCTCCATCTCTACAACTGGATTCCAGGAGTTCAACACAGTGCTTGGCTGTGTGTATCTGCTTCTGCTTCCATCAGCTACTGGATGACGTCTCTATGATGGCATTTAAGATGTTATCAATCTCATTTTATTGTAAAGATACTGCCTGATGGCACTTTCACTCAGGACAGACTAGAAAGTGTACAGACACAAGTCAGTCCTTCATAAACCATGTATTTTTACAACTCTGAAAGAGTAGTGCAGGGATTTCCCTGCACAAAAGGCACAGAACAACCAAAGACTTATCTGTCCCTGCACCGAAACACAGGACCATATGCTGTATGTCAGTCCTGACTTTTATCCTTAAAATGCAAGGTCTAACACACACATATGGGTAAGTATCACATTCATTAATTTGTAGCCTTCCCTAAAGCCACACACACACACACACACACACACACACACACACACACACACACACACACACACACAAATCGATACCAGGGCCTGTTAATTTTCAAATCCTGAAGAGTCAAATTATATACACACAAATACAGGAGAGATATAGGGGGTGGAAGTGGAAGTCAAGAAGAGGTAGAAACAGAGCCCATGAGGACAAGAGAGAGAAAGGTGGGTGTTGGGTCAAGTAGGTGCCCCATCACCAGTAGTCAAAGCCCCTCCCCCATAGTAGATCATGATTCCAGGTCCTATTACATTTCCCATTCCCTCACAACCAAATCCCTCTACACAGGGCAAGGGGTCAGGTCCTTCAAGGTGTCCACAGCTCTATAGCCACAATCTCCTCTTGCAGAGTCTGGAATCAGATACTGCTCAGAATTCCTTCTTCTGTAGATACTGACAAACATATGCACATACACACATGGGAGATGACAGGTCCTAAGAGATTAACCCTACATAACATGTAATGTAACTGAATTTGGGCACTCGAGAAACCATTGCAAATACACCACACACACTCACACACACACACACACACACACACACACACACACACACACACACACAGTGCAACTTTTCTGTTCCTGCTAGGTATAAATGTCCATGAAAATACCCTATCTGTCAGCCATGTGTTGGTGGCACACGCCTTTAATCCCAGCACTCAGGAGGCAGAGGCAGGCAGATCTCTGTGAGTTCAAGGCCAGCCTGGTCTCCAGAGTGACTGTCAGGATAGGATCCATAGCTGCACAGAGAAACCTTGTCTCAGAAAACCAAAATAAATAAATAAATAAATAAATAAAGAACCAAAGAAAAGAAAATACTGTCTCTCTCCATATCTCTGTCTCTGTATTTCCCTCTCTGTCTCTCTCAAACACATACACATACACACACATATACATGTATTCAGGCAGGCCACTACACACTCATTCAGAACTGCTAGATATCTTTCCATTCAACCAAAGCCGCACTCTGGCAACCAAATGCGGGTCCTTCCATCTCTTCTGTACTAAAACCCTCACACAGTACCTATTTCTACCAGTCATTTTCTCTTTCATGGACCAAAATCCCACATATATCAGGATTCAGCTCCCTTTTTCTTAAGTAAAACCATCACAGAATACATTGCTATGTCTTTTGCTACCAGGTATTTCAGGAATTTTCTCTTGCACAGCCAAAACCACACAGAGAGCAGGATTCGTCTGCTGCTAATTATCCCCTACCCTAGAGCCAAAAGACCTAACAAAATACAAGCCACATATTAGTCCTTTTTGATAGCATTTTCCCTACAGCAAAAATGTCCACTGAAAGGATAGGAGTCTGCCTAAGACTGAAGCAGGGCCGCTGAATGGGGTTGTCAATCGGGAGACCCAGGCAGTCTATGGGCCACTGGCAATGTAACCACTATTTATTAATGGTGGATGAATGGGATTTGGGAGCCCATTCCCTAGGGAGGAAAACTCTCTTAGCCTAGACACATGTGGATTTCAGTTTTAAAGATAACTATTGTTTAATCATATTCATAATTCTAGTATATAAACTTATTGAGTGTGTCTTAAATATTAGTTACTAAATATACCCAAAGTAATCACTGTTGATATCTTGGCTTTTTCCTGACCCCTTGCCATGGGCTACAGGACCCTGTTCCAACTCCTAACTCCTTCTTGTGCCTGTTGGATTCTCGTCAGCACCCACTCTGAGCCATCCTTTTCTTGGGCCCCTGCTTCTCTCACCAGCCTGTCACTCCCTGTCAGCCCTCTGCAGGGCCTGTGCCTTCTACTTTGGGAACTTTCCTGGTTGTGGGTCCTCTGTAATTCTCTGGCTCTCTCCCTGCATTAGGATGGCTTTTATCTAGGCTACCTTTTAGCCCCTGGATCCATTTTAGACAGATGATTACTCCTCACATACAGCTGTCAAACGTTGCATGGCTATATTGTGTATGGTTTAGGTGGCTGCATAAAGACTCTACATGCAGAAACCAGCAACCACCACATGAAATCCTCCCTTAGCACCACTTTCCAGCTATTCCCGCTCCTAGATGTTGTGAAATCTCGCTGGTTTCTCATTCATTGGAGGTAGGACCTGTGTCATTGCCATGCTCAGACACATCTGCTAAGAGTAGTCATATAACATCTGATCAGTCACCCTCCAAGATATTACTTATTTGTATAAGTACATTCATTTGGATACAGTATTTCCTCTAACATGCTGACCCCAAACTCTCTATGTAGCTAAGGAAGACCTGGAATTTCTGTTCCTTCTAAATCCCATGGGAGCTCGGATTACAGGCATATGCACTAACCCTGATGCATGAGGTCCTCAGAATTGAACCAATGGCTGCTTCTGTGCTCAGAAACTAGCTCTGGCTCTTCATTTTGTTGTTGTTTTGAAGGGTCCCATGTGCTCAGGATGGTGTTCTAAGCTTGTTTCTTCCCAGTGAGAAGTCTAAGGAAGTATCCATTAATCATCCATGTTAAATCTGCTCAGCTAATGTCTGGAAACAATGAAAACCCTACATTTAATTAGAAGTTCTTGTTCTCACTGCATATCTGGCTAAGGTAATACATGTTTGGTATTGTAAACCCAGAGAACTTACCTTGGTTGGAGTGGTCATGGACTAGAGAGTAGAAGAAAAATTCTACTTCCATTTTCTTATACCAATGCAATATCTAATTGTATTCCAAATGTATATCCTTGTACACAGAGATAAATATAACAGGTGACCCTCATCAAAGTACCTTCCTTTTGAAATACCAGACTATAACCAAGACCCACAGCTGATCAAAATACAGAGAAGTGAGGATGCCATGCTAAAGCTAGACCTCAGAAAGGACAATTAGGTGTTTTATGGGACAGGTTAGTGCTTCCTCTCAGTAAGGTGGTTACAAATGTAATACAATTATGACATCAGCAATTCACATGAAAATAAAATCAGGGTCAATTCCACATGGAACACTACCAAAAGTGTTACAGGTTATCAGTACCTGTGAAGACAGGGAGAATCAGTCTCCTCCAGGGACAAGTTCCCACTTGGGTTGTTCAGTACCCTGTAGTCCATTCTGCATTCCCATACAAATGAACAAACTAAATATATTCAGAAGGTTAGAAATATATGTGTCTATGTATGAGCACAAAACCACATATATACATGTATTTAACTCAATAAAGGGTTCATGTTTGGGGCTTACATGGGATAAGCTGAGGCACAAGTAGGAAGGAAGTTGGCATGAGAGACTAGATGTAGTATTTATGTGTGAAGTTTTTAAAAAACACACAAATCCAACCAATCTTCGAAGAACTAGTTGCAGTTTAGGCAGGAATACTGGGTAAACGTAAAAGGTACACCCAGGAATTTGAGGACTAGTTTACCAAGTGATTGACAGTATTCTCCTAAAGTATAACAAAACAAACAAATAGAATAAATTTGAAATGGTTCTACAACTGAGAAATAGAAATTTTTGAATCAGAATGACACACCACAAGAGCAGTGGAAAAAGGGCAAAGTTGATGAGGGAAACGATCGTTTGGTTTGGTTAGGTTTTCTATTGTTTTAATTTCAGAGTATTGATGATCAGTGTAGCCAAATTAAGCCATGACTAGCTAATGATGCAGTTTCGTGTAGACAAAGTAAACAGGTGAACACAGACCTAAACACTTGTATTAAACTAGAGATGGTGCTCCAAGAGAAAGATAAGCATGCATTGATGGTCTTGAGATTCAATCAGAGCCTGAATTTTTGTTTCTGACTATTAGTTCTTTGAAGGCAGAAATTAATGAGGTACTGTTGATGTTCCATTTATGGGTGATCACAAGTCACCAGTTCACAGATCTTTCCTGATGACCGTTTCACTCAGGACAGACTAGAAACAATCCAAACACCATCTGGCCTTCAGAAACCAAGTCTAATTTCTCAATTTAAATGAGACCCAGAAGGGAAGTAGTGGGGAGAGATGCTTACTGGCTGGGCTGTGCACAAAAGGCAGAGAGCAAACAAAGCCTTCTGCCCTAAGCCTGCTGTCACAGGACCCCCACCTGTTGTCCACATTTCAGGCATGTGCCAGTTCACCTTAGAGCAGATACAAGTGTTGTGGCTTCTCCTGACCAATGAAGGAGTCCTGATTGTCATCTCAATCTGACTAGCTTAGTTCAGTACCTGTCACCAATCAAGTCACAGATCAGGATGTACAAGCCACAAGAGCTCCATGGTGAAGAGACAGTTGGGGCCAGTCTTGCAAGTGAAGGCAGAGCGTTCACTTCCCTGACACCAGTGCCAGAAGCAGTGTGCACTGACAATGCTCAAGGCACGAATTTGGAAGAGGATTTTCTGTTCAACTCAAGAAACACCAGGTACAGTCTCATTGACTGCTGTCTTCCAGGGCTATTTTGTTTTCATGGCCCCAGAATGCTCTATTTGACCTAAACACTTTGGCGTGTGGACTGGACATTGTTCCTATTGGCTGACTCATCAGGAACCCGAGCCTGGATTCTAAAGCTCCCAGTTCTCTTTCTCTTTTGTCTATAGAGTTTTTGGTGGCTGAGACAACGAGGCCACTTTTCACAATATTGTGAACCATCCCAGGGAGACTGCTGTTCTATTCCTTGACCTCAGTGTCCTATCTTATATCCCCACCCCCACCCCTTTTTTTTTGGTTTATGAGACCAGGTTTCTATTTGTAGCCTTGGAGCCTGTATGACATTCTCTCTGCAGCCCCGGTTGTCCTCAAACCCACAAAGACCTGCCTGCCTCTGCCTTCCAAGTACTGGGATAAAAGCATTCATCACTACCTTTAGTCATGTCCCCTCAAAATTCACATTTTGAGACTGGCATGTCACACACAACAAAGTCATCTTCATTTGCAACTGTTTTCTGGAAAATAACTAAATTACACTCTTGAGGATAAGGCTTTTTACCTTATATCCTCATTTTTTTCATTTTTTTTTTTTTTTTGCTTTTTGTTTGTGTATTTTATTGACCCAGGATTTCTCTGTGAGCTTTGCACCCTTACCCGTGGCACTTACTCTGTAGTCCAGTGTGATGTAGAAATTACAGAGATCAGCCTGCCTCTGCCTCCCAAGTGCTGGTATTAAAACCTGTGCCTCCATTGCCTGGACACTCCCATTCATATGTATCATCTGTAGGTTTTTCAATTGGAACTGTCTCCTTGGTGTTCAGGCAAAAACTCACCTTGAATATGAACATGGCCTTGTTTATGTTCTGTTGAAATTTCTGAATGTTTCAAGTGATTTCAATAAGGATTATCATGATCAGTTGTATAAGCTGTTGACTTATAGTCTCTGCCTCTTTTACTGTTAGGATAATTTGTTCTGTTTATTCATTTTGCTCAGAATTATTTATCTGTCTGTGTACAACACACCTCTCAGAAGTCAGAGCAAAACTGAGGGTTGGATTGAGTGGGTTTTTTTTCCCCTGACTTATGGTATTAAGGAAGGAAAGCTCTTGTCACCAGTCTGGCAGAATTCTCCTACTGACTTTGGAGAAGATAGTGGAAAGCGTCTCTTTAATTCTCCCTTATTGATTAGTTGGAGAAATATTAGTGTCAACTCTTATTGAAATCAGGTTGAATGCATACATCCATATATCATAACAGTCTTTTATTCCTTTTGACATTTCATCATTGAAAATCTTTTAAAATACATTTTTACTTATTACACATAATCTTGTTTTACAAACCAATCCCCACCTCCTCTCCCTCCCATCTTCCCATGTCCATCACCATTCCCCCATCCACACCCAAGGTAAGATGAGGCCTCCATTGACGGATAAGCTAATTTGGCACATCATTTGGGAAGGGTCTTCCGTGTCCCCGCCCCATGTATCTAGTGTATCTCTCTTGAGAGCCCCTCCCTACATAGGAAATTGTCTTCCAAAGACCATTTTGCTCTAGGGAAAAAGTATTGGTTCCACTGTAAGATGTCCCATAGCCTTCCCAAGGCCCCCAAATGACACCTGATTTTAGGGTGCCTGAATTGGTCCTATGCTGGTTCCCCAGATGTCAGCTGGGGTCTCTGAGGCCCAACTTGCCATAAAATTTTTAAAATTGGAAAAATACATAAAAATTAAAGCACTCAGTGTCAGACTCTAGAAGTTTGATCTAGCCTAGTTAACTAAATCAGGTAAAACTAAATTTTCTTCTTGCCTCTCTATAGGTCATTTATCTGATGGCTGTTAAGCTTAAAGGAACCCCCATAGGAAATGGGAATCACAGAGATAATGTACAGATTGAGTCAGATATAATGAATGCTAAATTCTTAGAAAACAAAAGGCAATATGTTTCTCCTAGACATACTTCCATTTATTCATTTTTATTAATTTTTTTATATATTTGAACAGCCGTCCTATGAAGACACTGCTAACCCCATACAGAAGAACTGATTCTATGGTCTATGTTCAAATAAGTATGTGGCTAGTCTTATTGTATTGAGAAGCTTATGATTTCATTTTCATGTCTAAGGCACAAGGAGTTAGACTATTGATGTAAACTGATGTGCAATCATCCTGAGGTATCTATATTCAATATGAGCTAGTCTACAATTTTATGCATATCTTGGTGTTTTGTGGAGAGTTCTCGAAGCTCTTTATTATTACCTGTCAAGACCAATATTGATTAAGTAACTAATCAATGGATGGTTAGAAACTGATCATCAGGAAGATTAAATAATATCCCAGGAAAACTGAGCTTCTAAGTTATATTGGCAATATTCTTTCAGCAGTGTCTAAAAAAGAATCATTAGAACAAATGTTTGAAAGAGTGAAGGAAGTTCTGACTCATTGGGTGTTACAGATTGCCCCAGAAAAGATACAAACAAAAGATTCTTTTAATTATTTAGGGTACAAGATAGAATTACAAAGAATCAGACTTCCAGAGGTACAAATTAGAAGAGAAAGTTATCAAACCTTTAATTGTCTTCAGAAACCACTAGGGGAAATTTCTCATCTGCAGACAATAATAGGTGTGGAAGGACATGACTTAAAGCATATAAGAGTGGCACTTAAAGGGGACAAGGATTTAAACAGTCCAGGAGTATTATCCACTGAAGCAGAAAAAGAACTACAATGGGTGAAAAGCAGAATACTGAATGCACATTTAGATCGTGTAGACTCTAATCTAGACTCTAATCTAATTCTAGTCATCTTACCTTCCAGAGAATACCCATCTGGGATTCTGATGCAGAGAGAAGATATTATATTGGAATGGATATGTCTGCCACATACACAGAATAAAAAACTAAAGACATACATAGAAATTTTTTTTGATTTGATTCAAAAGGACTAATTAAGTCTTCATCAACTGACTGGAAATGATCCAGCAGAAATTATAGTACATTGAAATAATGAGGAAATTTCTTCCTTATGGTAGAACAATGAATACTGGCAGATAGCTCTTACTGACTTTTTGGAAAAATATTAGCAACAATTATCTCAAAACTGACAGAATTAAATTCATAAAAAAGACAATCTGGATCCTTCCTTATATTGTATGACAAACCCTTATTTCTTGAGTTCTGACCTTCTACACTGATGCCAACAAATCAGGCAAGCAGGTTATAAAGCAGGTGAGGTAAGTAAAGTAGTTCAAAATCTGTATGCCTCTGTACAGAAGAAAGAATAATATGCAATATCAATATATATATATATATATATATATATACATATCAGATCCCATATAGGTCTGCCAGGCCCACTAGCATAAGGGAATGATGAGATTGATCACTTATTATTAGGAAATGTATTAGAAGCTTCAGAATTTCATAAGAAATGTTATTTTAATTAAGAAAAATTTGAAAAAGGACTTATCCATCACTTGGCAACAAGCCAAGGAGATAGTGAGAAACTGTCCTAACTGTCTTTTTTATAATCTAGCTCCATTGTCAGCAGCCTGTAACCTTAAGGGATTCGGAAAAATGAGGTTTGGCAGATGGATGCCTTTCACTTTACAGAATTTGGAAATTTAAAATATGTGCATCATACTACAGACACATTTTCAGGCTTTCAAATGGGGTACTGCTCTTAGCTCTGAAAAGGATGATTCTGTCATTACACACCTGCTAGACGTTATGGCTGTTATGACTACACCTGCACAAATAAACCTGACAATGCTCCAGCATGTGTATCCACTAAAATGGAGCATTTTTTCAAATATTATAACATAAAGCATGTGACCAGTATACCACACAGTCCCACAGGACAAGCAATGGCAGGGAGATCTAACAGAACAATAAAAGAAATGCTCTATAAACAGACTGTTGGAACAAATCCCCCCAAACATAAGTTACATAATGCCCTATTAACACTAAACTTTCTTGACGGTAATGAGAATGGAAAAAAAAGCTGCAGAAAGACACTGGACTAAGGAATAATACTGCAGAACTAATTCAGCCA